>NC_061088.1:83503235-83520735 GCF_015104395.2 Macrobrachium nipponense
CAGCCGCTTAACCCTCTGGAAACTACCGGGAAAATCTCCATTTGCTGGAAGAACCGACTTTCGAATGCTTTTCATAAAAGGCCAATTATCTCCGGGGTTACCCTATATCCAACTGCTTGGTTCGTCACTGGAAGAAACTCCATCGTTTCCTAAAAAGTTCTCTAGAAGGTTCCCCTGGGTTTTACTGAACGGAGGGAAGTGAAATCGATTCGAAGCAGAGGAGGGTAATAAGTTTTGCTTTCTGCGCTTTGACTCAAAAGAGTGGAAGTTACGAAGGTTCTTATAGAAAATTCAGTCCTCTCACTTTTATTATTATTATTATTAATGTTCCTAGTTGGACGAGTGGGTTACGTGCTCACCTATCGATCGGGTAGTCCCGAGTTCGATTCCCCGCTCTGCCACCTACCAATCCGGTAGTCCCGAGTTCGATTCCCTGCTCTGCCAAAGTGGAATCAGAGGAATTTGCTTCTGGTGATTAGAAATTCCTTTCTCGATATAATGTGGTCCGGATCCCACAATAAGCTGTAGGTCCTGTTGCTAGGTAACCGATTGGTTCCTAGCCACGTAAAAATATTTAATCCTTCGGGCCAGCCATAGGGGAGCTGCTAATCTGCTCAGTGGTCTGGTTAAACGAAGATATACTTGACTTAACTGGTCCGCTGGTATGGTGGCTAGCGTAGTGGCATGCCGGTCAGATGTCGCTGGTTCACGTCTGCCCCCAGGCAGATGAAAAATCACTGGCTCTGTATCATGATCAGTTACTGCCGCAATGTTGGGGGTTCTTTAGCGGTGGGAGGTTGAAACCAACATTCCTTTGGAAGCTTCAATTCCAAGTCAATGGCCCCTTTGGTGTGCTTGTTCCATGTGGATAGGTTCCATCTAATAATAATAATAATGTTTTATTTAAAGTAATTGCTGCCTCAGCTGCGTTAATTTTATAAAGGTTCTTCTCTATTTTTCTTATTTTTGTTTTCTCATTGTTGCTTAAACTGGTGAGCAACGCACCGAAGGTTTCCATGTCTCAAATAGGTAATAGAAAAATAAAGAACCTTTATAAAATTAATGCAGCTGAGGCAGCAGTTACTTTTAATAAAACATGTTTAAAAGAGGGTTAACTTCCAGCATACAATAATAATAATGATAATATATTACAGTGCCGTAGGTTGCCGAGGCCACTAAACCGTATCTCTAAATTCTCACAGAGGGACTAATTATCCAAATGGAAGATAAGAAGATTATTGAAGACTTTCGTCACAAGTCACCCAAAAGCAGTATAAACTTATTAAACGCCATATAAATGCATGAAACAAAAAGGCGTCGACTGCGGTATTAGTTCTCAATGTAAACTGTATAAACACAGGTGTTTGAGTACGGGAGACCCTACATGTAATCCTATTAACAGCTCCCATAAAAATAATTAAAACGCAAAAAAAAAAAAAAAAAAAAAAAAAATCCTGTCATGGAGTGCTAAAGGAATTATATGACACTGAGATAGAATTCATATACAAGACCAGTGCTCTCTGAAAAATGTTTTCTTTTTTTTTTATCTAGTTTTTCCTAGGAATTTTACCTCCTCCCACAAGTGATTGTCACACACACTGCATGTCGCATTCGGCATACGCCCTTATTAGCTACGCCCTTATTACCTACCACACATTAGCTATGATAATTTGCGGCTTTCCTGAAAATAATGCAACGCATAACGAAAAAGAATTACTCTGAAACGCATAATGCGTCAGAAACTCAAAAAAAAAGAAAAAAAGAAATTGTTCGCTATAATCATACCAAATCTTTCCCTGGAATCATCAACGATATTTCTCTTATTTATTTATTAATTATTTATTTATTTACCTATTTATTTTGTATATCGTCACATTACAGCAGGATTGCCTTCATTACCTCACTTTTTGACCAAAAATCACTAACAAGATATATTCCGAAATAACGAACAAAATTACAGGAAATACAGTTTCTTTGAACTGTACTTACTTGGGTGGATTTCAATAAAAAGGCTGTTTACAGAAAACATACAGCCCTTTCAGGTTTAGCACTTCTATAAATAACCTGGACTTCTGCATTTACCACCTCTCACAAAATTACTTCTGGAACATTCTTCAACCAATGATTTTTATTTTGAAAGAATTATTTCTGGAACATTTTCAACCAATGATGCTCATAAAAAAAATTACTTCTGGAACTATCTTTAACCCATATTTTTTTTAAATTACTTCTGGAACATTCTTCAACCAACGACTTTTATTTTTGAAAAATTACTTATGGAACATTCTTCAACCAACGATTTTTATTCTTAAAAAATTACTTCTGGAACATTCTTCAACAAATTATTTTTGTTTTTAAGAAATTACTTCTGGAAAATTCTTCAACCAATGACTTTCATTTTTTAAAAAATTACTTCTGGAACATTTTCAACCAATGATATTCATAAAAAAAATATTTCTGGAACATTCTTCAACCAATGATTTTTCTTTAAAAAAATTACTTCTGGAACATTCTTCAACCAATGATTTTTATTTTTGAAAAATTACTTCTGGAACATTCTTCAACAAATGATTTTTATTTTTAAAAAATTACTGCTGAAACATTCTTCAACCAATGGTTTTTATTTTTGAAAAATTACTTCTGGAACATTCTTTAACAAATGATTTTTTGTTTACTTCTGGAACATTCTACAACCAACTTTTGGAAAAAAAAATGCATAATAACCAAATATGAGATCTAACTGTGGAATATTGACAGAGTCGTCGTTTGTCATGAATCATGTTGTGTCCTTCAGTAAATTGTTCAGCAAATGAACGCGTCCTCCTTTTCGATACTCGGCCATGTGTGCACTCTATGGCGGAGGGGGGGGGGGGGGGGGTGGGGGGGGGGGGGGGGGGGGGGGGGGGGGAAGTCACTCAAGCAATGGTGATATGTCTGCCTCAGTTTAATTGATGGATTACAAGGGTGGAGTCAGGAGACGAATAGGTAACGGGTGCAGAGAGAGAGAGAGAGAGAGAGAGAGAGAGAGAGAGAGAGAGAGAGAGTGGGGGTGGAGGGTGGGAGAGAATTCTAAAAGATGTGGAAAATAGTATTTAAAATCTGAGAGCAAACAAGAAAACTGCGGACAGAACAAAGTGAGGAACAGAAAAGGTGCGGACAGAAAAAAGTGCGCACGGACAGACAAAGCCGGCCCGATAGTTTTCTTTTTAGAAAACTAAAAAGCCTTGCACTTCAGGTACTTAGAAATTGCAGTGAATCAGACAGAATGGTTTAAAATACACTGATGCCCATTCCTCGATGGAAGGTTTTAATGTTCAAATAAGGGTTTTAACCCGGTATGTATCCACCTTTGCGGCGTGTTTAATGCAGGCCTGTTGGGGATGACCGTAAAATCATATCATACAGATAATGACCCTAAAGAAATATTAAGTCCCAGATAACGACCTTCTAAATCCCTTGGGGATCACTATCTACGAAAGATCCTATTCCTTTAAGTATCTTGCAAAGTCCGGCTGCAGGAGAGAATTTATTGTTTTATCCTCCACACACACACACAAACTTTTTCTTCTTTTCTCCGTTCCTCAGAAACACTCCTTTATTCATCCCAAGGAGTCCAGATGCAAAGTCGGGCTCGTTCAGGTGTTTCCTGCGCCCCGGCGCGGTTTCATCTGTATTCTGCAGACGTCCAAACCACTTAAACCCAACGTTCGTTCAGCCTTCATGCTCCTGCTCTACTGCAGAACCAACAATATCAACAACCCACTCTACTATCCCTCCACAGTCGCCGGATACCTCGATGTAAATGAAAGTATGAACGATGCGTTGTGCGATGATTTCCTCATGAATTTCGGCGGATGACTCAGGGATCGTCATACATTAGTCTCAGTTACACGAGTTCTGCGTCTGTCATTCTAACGATCAACGTTAAGGACTTCTCGACTGGTAGAATAACATGCACCTGCCATGCACGACACCTGTTACTCCAGGCAGAATGAAAAGGACGCCGTGTCGAGCTTGTATAAGAAGGAAGCTGACTACTGAATAACAAGAGTAGATGTGCAGAGTACGAACACTAATACTGCAAACAGGAAATTCCAGATGTCGTAAAGAGGCACAGAACTGCCACAGACGCTTACTGAATAATTTCTGCATTCGTACACACACACAGGCACACACACACACACACACACACACACACACACACAGGCACACACACATGCACCTATACCCGCTAAATCTCATGTCATTCGATCAGCGAAGTCAAGCAGCGTTGAGTCAGGTCAGATGTGAGGAGGAATACCCGAAGGAAGATCATATAAATAAGATACTCTAATATATTCATGATTTAAATCATTTGCATCACTGGAGTATATCTGTGGGAACAGGAAGAGAGGTCAAACATCAAGGCAGGTGCTCTGAAGGTCACCAATGGAACGAAAAATGATACACGGAGAAAGGATTGGGTCAAACCCCGACTGATTTTCGAAGTGCCGAAACAGAAGATAGAACGGAAGGCGGAAGTTTTCAGGTTATGAAAGTAGGAGGACAGAAGAAAGAAAAGGAAGGCAGAAGCTTTCAGAACAAGAATGTAAGAGGACAGAAGAAAGAAAAGGAAGGCTGAAGCTTCCAGAACAAGAGAGTAAGAGGACAGAAGAAAGAAAAGGAAGGCTGAAGCTTCAGAACAAGAAAGTAAAAGGACAGAAGAAAGAAAAGGAAGGCTGAAGCTTTCAGAACAAGAAATTAAAGGCGGAACAAGAAGAAAGAAAGAAAAGGAAGGCGGAGGCTTCCAGAACAAGAAAGTAATTTAGGAACCAAGAAAGAAAGGGAAAAAGGAAGCTGAAGGTTCCAGAACAAGAAAAGTAAAAAGGACCAAGAAGGAAAGAAAAAGGAAAGGCTGAAGCTTTCAGAACAAGAAAGTAAGAGGACAGAAGGAAGAAAAGAAAGGCTGAAGCTTTCAGAACAAGAAAGTAAAAGGACAGAAGAAAGAAAAGGAAGGCTGAAGCTTCCAGAACAAGAAAGTAAAAGGACAGAAGAAAGAAAAGGAAGGCTGAAGCTTTCCAGAACAAGAAAGTAAAAGGACAGAAGAAAGAAAAGAAAAGGGAAGGCTTGAACTTTCCAGAAAAAGAAGAAAGTAAAAGGACAAGAAATAAAAGGAAGGAAGGCTGAAGCTTCCAGAACCAAGGAAAGTAAAAGGGAACAGAAGAAAAAAAGGAAGGCTGAAGCTTTATTCAAGAAACTAAAAGAAAGAAAGAAAAGGAAGGCTGAAGCTTTCAGACTAAGAAAGTAAGAGGACAGAAGAAAGAAAAGAAAGGCTGAAGCTTCCAGAACAAGAAAGTAAGAGGACAGAAGAAAGAAAAGGAAGGCTGAAGCTTTCAGACCAAGAAAGTAAGAGGACAGAAGAAAGAAAAGAAAGGCTGAAGCTTCCAGAACAAGAAAGTAAGAGGACAGAAGAAAGAAAAGAAAGGCTGAAGCTTTCAAAGATAAGAAAGTAAGAGGACAGGAAGAAAAAAAGAAGGCTGAAGCTTCAGCTAAGAAAGTAAGAGGACAAGAAAGAAAAAAAGGAAAAGAAAGGCTGAAGCTCCGACAAGAAAGTAAAAGACAGAAAGAAAGAAAGAAAGGTGAGCTCCAGAACAAGAAAGTAAAAGGACAGAAGAAAGAAAAGGAAGGCTGAAGCTTCCAGAACAAGAAAGCAAGAGGACAGAAGAAAGAAAAGGAAGGCTTAACCTTCCAGAACAAGAAAGTAAGAGGACTGAAGAAAGAAAAGGAAGGCTGAAGCTTTCAGAACAAGAAAGTAAGAGGACGGAAGATAGAAAGAAGGAAGGCAGAAACTTCCAGAGCATAAAAATAAGAGGACAGAAGAGGAAATCTTGTAAGAAATCAGCTGAATGAGACTATTACTGACATGAAGAACAAGTCACTATGATACTGAAAGAGGTAATCTGTGGGAAAACTGCTTTAAAAAGCAAGGAAGAAGTCCATTAGATTTATTACCCTTCTTGTCTTTGAGAGATCTATGCATTATGCAGAATAAACTGACAGAAAATGCAGTTATAATTTTGCTTTACAATGCTAGAACAACCATAGTGGAAACATTAAAATGGACTGAGATAAAAATGCTCAAGCAGGGTGAATCATTAGGATAAAAAAAACAAAAAATTAATAATATCAATATTCTATATATATAATATATATATATATGTGTGTAGTATATATATATATATAATATATCATATAATAATTATATATAATTACATACATACATAAAATAGGATAAATGGATTAGTATGGCAGTTACCAAAAGTTAACAATCTAAAGCTACGAGGGCGTGTTAAGTTCTCCCATCCTATAACAGCACTGGAAGACAGGCAAAGGCCCCTTTTTTTAAACATCCAAAAGTCCCAGGATCCTATTTCAAGTGTCAAAGCTAATCCCGCAGGCAGGATTTACTAATATAGCAATACCTCAATCTTTTTTTACTTATTTTGCAAGTTGTTGCTCAAAGAGTTCCCGAATGAAAGAAGAAATGAACCTTTGGCCAAGATTCAAGGAGAGAATTATATTATCATTATTATTATTTTTTTTTTTTTTATGGTCTATCACAGTCCTCCAATTCGACTGGGTGGTATTTATAGTGTGGGGTTCCGGGTTGCATCCTGCCTCCTTAGGAGTCCATCACTTTTCTTACTATGTGTCCCGTTTCTAGGATTACACTCTTCTGCATGAGTCCTGGAACTACTCCAGCCTCTAGTTTTTCTAGATTCCTTTTCAGGGATCTTGGGATCGTGCCTAGTGCTCCTATGATTATGGGTACGATTTCCACTGGCATATCCCATATCCTTCTTATTTCTATTTTCAGATCTTGATACTTATCCATTTTTTCCCTCTCTTTCTCTTCAACTCTGGTGTCCCATGGTATTGCGACATCAATGAGTGATACTTTCTTCTTGATTTTGTCAATCAACGTCACGTCTGGTCTGTTTGCACGTATCACCCTATCCGTTCTGATACCATAGTCCCAGAGGATCTTTGCCTGATCGTTTTCTATCACTCCCTCAGGTTGGTGCTCATACCACATATTACTGCAAAGTAGCTGATGTTTCTTGCACAGGCTCCAGTGGAGGGCTTTTGCCACTGCATCATGCCTCTTTTTGTACTGGTTCTGTGCAAGTGCCGGACATTCGCTTGCTATGTGGTTTATGGTTTCATTTTTCGTATTGCACTTCCTACATATGGGAGATGTTATTTCCATCTATCGTTCTTTGAACGTATCTGGTTCTTAGGGCCTGATCTTGTGCCGCTGTTATCATTCCTTCAGTTTCCTTCTTTAGCTCTCCCCTCTGTAGTTATTATTATTATTATTATTATTATTATTATTATTATTATTATTTTATTATTATTATTATTATTATTATTATGGCATCTGAAACTTAGCTAATCTTCAAAGATGAATTTTCACTTCAAATAATATTTGACCATACATGGAAGAACGGCGACGGTAAATCTACGATTGTTTGTTTGTATGGTGTTTTTACGTTGGATGGAACCAGTGGTTTTTCAGCAACGGGCTTTACGTGACTTCCGAACCACGTCGAGAGTGAACTTCTATCACCAGATATACACATCTCTCACTCCTCAATGGAATGCCCGAGAACCGAACTCGCGGTCACCAATGTGGCACACCAACACCATACCGACCACGCCACTGAGGCGATGGTAAATCTATGAAGACCAACCTCCGTGGAGTTCTTAACCTCCCTTTTCTGTCCTGTTTTCCCTCTATCTCAACTACCCAGATAACTTGTACCGTAGACTGAAGTTTGTTATGTTAGTTAGTTAATTTCCCTTCCTTCGATGCGTCTGACATTTTCAGATAATTTTCAGATAAAGTGATATTCGGGTCAACAGGATATTAAAATGGGATTAAAACTTTCCTCGCGTCCTTCCTCACACACTTACAAATCAACAACCGAAATTGGATGTGAATCTGTTTGCATATATATATATATATATATATATATATATATATATATATATATATATATATATATATATATATATATATATATATATATATATGTATACATGTATATATATACATGTATATATATTATAAATATATATATATAATATATAGGTATAGGTATATATATATATATATATATATATATATATATAATATATATATATATATATTATATATATATATATATATATACTATAGTATATATATATATATATATATATATATATACTCCTTCATGCAGTTCTCTAAATTTAGCGACATCATTAAGTCAGAAAGATGTCAAAAAAAAAAAAAAAAAAAAAAAAAAAAAAAAAAACAGAGATAATACCTTCACCTCGTAAAAATTGTCGAGATATGAAAGAAATCTGGAGAGAACAGTTCACGCCTCTTAAACCATCCAATTTCTACCGAGAAAAATAGAAACGAATTTTTTTTTTTTTTTCAAAAAAATACATAAAGCATTAGTTCTGAATGGCCTCCTTTCACAACAGGGGATCTTCCAGGAAAGGACGTCTCATTATCATGGCGTTCCAGTTAGCTATTGCTGGAAAATTCTCAAGCATTCATTGACATTTCAGAGAGAGAGAGAGAGAGAGAGATGAGAGAGAGAGAGGAGAGAGGCAACGGACGCGTCCTCACTATCAGAACATTTTTACACTATTTCTTTGGAGCAATATGCACAAAGAATGAAGAAAAAAAAACAGCATGAAAATTCGGCTTCATTATTTTGAATTTTCCTAAAAATAGAGGTTGACCTTAATAAAGTATTCCAGGAATAATGCTCTGAGAGTAAAAAAAAGAAGAAGAAAAAAAAAGAATCTCGCTATTTTTCCTTTTCACATTTCATTACTCTCTAGGGATATATTTCGGACGACATTTATTTCCAGCCCTGATTCTTTCCAGCATTATTTTTCTTTTCCCTCACTCCTCCCCTCCCCCTCCCTCGTCCCCGTCACAATGGCCGATGATAGATCTGTCCCCTTGAAACTTTATTTACTCTTTCGGTCTCATTGCCATCTAAACATTTTTTTTTTTCATATTATCAAAGGTGCTCACTTAGTGTGTGTACGTGTTCTTCAACTGAAATATATTGTTATGTATGACAGGTATATATGAACAAGAGTGCTTTTAATTCTGATATAAAACAATGTAACATTGCTAGGAAACGTATTAAAAATGCCTGTATATATATGCAATCTTACACACAAACACACACACACACACATATATATATATATATATATATATATATATATATATATTATATATATATATATATATATATTATATATATATATAGTTTATATATATATATATATTTATACACACAAAAGGCACATACATACACATTTAGATACATACATATAGTTTGCGTAATGTATTGATACAGGGTGTGTGGTATTTAAATATATATATATATATATATATATATTATATATATATTATATATATATATGTATATATCGAAATACACACACATATATTAATACATCACGCAAACTCAAAAGACATTGTCACGTATCATGGCCTTTCCCTCTCATAAAGAGAAACGGATAAATAAGCTTTAGAATAAGCGAGCAAAAACCATCGGCAGAGTTAACTTGTCGAAATCGTCTGAGAAAACTTACTGCTGCCGGTGAAAAAAAAAAAATAAAAAATAAGTCGAGGACAAAAAAAAAAAAAAAAAAAAAAAATAATAATAATAATAATAATTTGAGCGGTCCACAGGTGAGACGCAGCTGTGGAAAAACTACATACAACCTCCCGTCTTGCTGGAAAAACACAACTTATTTTGCTTCGGAAAGCAGCAATTGTGCGAAGTCGGGAGACGTTCTGTGGACACGTCAGCGACGTCAATAGCCACAATGCCTCTCTATAATACTACCACCTCTCTACCGGCAGTTCCTCAGGCTAGGGAAAGGGAAGTTTTGTGCAGTCAATATTTATTCTAAGGTTTGTTTTGGCCATCTGGTGGCGACAATTGGTAACTGAAAGGCTCTCTGGCCTGTTTCATTTTTAGGTTACCCAGGGATAAGTTGTGCTTCACTTTTGGACGTTTGATGTTTGCTCAGGGCAAGCAAGGGTCTGCGCAGGTCGATTTTATTTATTAAATATAGCAGCTAACACACCATGTCATTCTGAGAGAGGCGATGCCACCACACCCACGATTGCCGCATCCTGATTTGAGCTACCCATAACATCTCCTATTTGTTTGTTCGTTTGTTTGCCTACGGCTTGCGTATTTTCACAAGGATGTTAGTAAATTTCTCTTTGTCGAGTTTTGGGGGGGGGGGGGGGGGGGGGGGGGATTTTTTTTTTTTTTTTGGGGGGGGGGGTTTTTTCGGGGGGGGGGGGGGGTGGGGGGGGGGGGGGGACATTTGCTCCACCTGAAAAATAGGAGCAAATCTAGTCATGGACAAGCTTCAATTAACTGCCGCAGCCCATTTCATAATCTTTCCAAAATGGGAATTTTGCTCTGAAAACGTACCGAAGGATTACTTCCAGCAATGCGGAGAAACCTTAGCTAATCAAATCACTGAAAAAAAACCTTAAGCAAACTAAAAAGTATAAAAGAATAACTAGTAAATGAACGTACACATCTCCTCACATATATACAAACATGTTTTACCTTTCCGCATTAGTTTTGTAGTTTTGGCGTTTCCAAAAAGTTCCAACTATCTAATGGACCAATGGAAGTAGCTCCATTGGTAGGTGTTGTGCCTATAAAAGTTACCGTAAGTATATCTTAGTTTTACCAGACCACTGAGCTGATTAACAGCTCTCCTAGAGTTGGCCCGAAGGATGAGATATTTTGACGTGGCTAGGAACCAATTGGTCGCCTAGCAACGGAACCTACAGCTTATTGTGGGATCCGAACCACATTATATCGAGAAATGAATTTATATCACCATAAATAAATTCCTCTGATTCCGCGTTGGCAGAGCACGGAATCGAACTTCGGACCACCGGATTGGCAGCCGAGCGCGAAAACCACTCGTCCAACGAGGAACTACAGTTACCGTAAATAAGAAATGTGAGGGAGGTTAAATTTACTTATTAACAGCTATATATATTTTTTTTTACTTCTCTTGAGGAACAACGATACAACAAAACAGCTATCTTGATTATTCGCGAGTATTATTATTCACGCGACAGAGCGGTAAACGAAAACTCCCATTATACGACATTCTTAAATGTGAATATATAAACTCTCAAGTGTGCAAAGAAAAGAATTAAAAAAAAAATCTTGAAAGTGAATATGTAAAATCTCAAATGTGCACAGGAAAATATGAAAAAAATCTTAAACGTATGCAAAATCTCTAATGTGCAAAGAAAGGTATGGGAAAAAAAATCTTATAAGTATGTAAAATTTCAAATGTGCAAAGAAAAGTTAGGAAAAAAAATTCTTGAATGTGAATATGTAAAATCTCAAATGCGCAAAGAAATTATTGAATATATATATATATATATTATATATATATATAATATATATATATATATATATTATATATATATATATATATATATATATATATATATATATATATATATATATATATATATATTTATAATTTCCTTGAGAGGACTATGGAGGAGGTAAAAAATGGGTCTTAAGGTTCTTCCTCGTTTTAGTCAAGAGTTCTTAGAGTAGTTCCTTAAAAAGGGTGGAAAATGCCTTGGCGAAGAAAGCCAAGTACATAACAACGCGTGTTGGAATATTTCTTTTTTTTTCCTTCTTGCATCTCGGTGGAAAACACTCATCTTTGTTCGGGGAAGAAAAGGAAAATCTAACTGTGCTACTTTGGTAAATGTCCCCTCAGAGAGAGAGAGAGAGAGAGAGAGAGAGAGAGAGAGAGAGAGAGAGAGAGAGAGAAAGGGTGTCACCAAATTACGCTCCAAAGAAACTGGTACCCAGCATTGTTGTATATATAAAAAAATATTCCAAGTTCACGCTTGTCTTCACGACATTACTATATTACCAGCCCATAGCTGCAACCCCTTTCGTTCCTTTTACTGTACCTCCTTTCATATTCTCTTTCTTTCAGCTTACTTTCCACCCTCTCATAACAATTGATTCATAGCGCAACTGCTTTGAGGTTTTCCTCCTGTTACACCTTTCAAACCTTTTACTGTCAATTTCCGTTTCAGCGCTGAATGACCTCATAGGTCCCAATGCTTGGCTTTTGGCCTAAATTATTATACATTCGATTCAATTCGATTCGACATTATACAACTCATTGTACTATGGTAGATTCACATCAACCGTGCATCTGATGTCTAGGCCAGTCCCTTACGACGCTTCTGATTGGCTGTTGATAAGCCAATCACAGGGCTGGAAACTTTCAGTCTCTCTCGAGAGGTTCTCTTAGGCAGGATGTACGTTCCACCTCTCCTGAGGGATACTGTTGAAAGACGTATCTTTCAGGAGAGGAGGAACACACATCCTGCCTATATGAACTCTGGAGAGAGACTGAGAGTTTCCAGCCCTGTGATTAGCTTATCAACAGCCAATCAGGATAGTCGTGAGGGACTGGCGCCAAGATATCAGATGCACGGTTGATGTGAATCTACTAAAGTTCATGCCTGGTCGTGCTTGGCATTCGGTGAGAAATTGGCTTCTTCTACAGGATTTTTGAACCTCGGTCACGTGAATGACAAAAAGTTATTTTTGCACTAAATGTCTTATGATTTCAAATCGAATTATTAATGTAGATAGCTCTGTTCTGAACAGTGTTGATCACTGGGAAAAATTGCGTTTTAGTTTTCTGTAAAAGAAAAAGAAAACTATTGACATGGCTATTTGTCTGTCCGCCCGCACTTTTTCTGTCCGCCCTCAGATCTTACTAAAAAACTACTGAGGCTAGAGGGCTGCAAATTGGCAAGTTAAAAAGTTAAGTATATCTTAGTTTAACCAGACCACTGAGCTGATTAACAGCTCTCCTAGGGCTGGCCCGAAGGATTAAACATTATACGTGGCTAGGAACCAATTGGTTACCTTGCAACGGGACCTACAGCTTATTGTGGGATCCGAACCACATTATATAGAGAAATTAATTTCTAAATCACCAGAAACAAATTCCTCTGATTACACGTTGACAGAGCGGGGAATCGAACTCGGGACTACCGAATCGGTAGGCGAGCAAGTAACCCGCTCGTCTAACGAGGAACTAAATTGGCATGTTGATCATACCACCAATCATCAAACATCAAATTGCAGCCGTCTAGCCTTGATAGTTTTCATTGGATTTAAGGTAAAAATCAGCCACGGAAGTTCGTCTGGCACCGGGCCGTGGCTGAGAGTTTCATGGGTCGTGGCTTTGAGTTTCGCACAGCATTATATAGCCTCTACAGCAACTTCGGCTCATTTCTTACTTGTTACTTTCGTTTTCCCTTGGCTTTATATATATATGGCTCATATGAAAAATAATGGCCAATCTACTAACGATTTACGAATAGATCATCGTTTTCGACGTCCTGCAATTTCACTCACCCCAATAAGCTTGACTCTGAAGTTACACTTAGTATTCTAATTAGAATGCATCCCATCGTTTAATTCTTATAGAATCGGTTGACACCGCGAGCATCATACGCAATCGAACATCATAACATTTTTACCGTTGATTGCACTGGAAGCAATCTGCATAAATTTGAATATGTGTGAGAAACAATTTAATCATTGAATAAGCTTTCAGATATCTATTCGTTTTTGGCGACATTGTGCTGAAGCTGGCTATCTTTCCATTGACATGACATGAGCGTTTAGGGTACAAAATCAGTGCTTTAAGAGCATCGCCGGGAAATAAAACTATGTCCAATTTTGTTGTGAATATTAATTATGTTATAGTATTATTATTATTATTATTATTATTATTATTATTATTATTATTATTATTACCATTTCAGTAAACGACACCTATTCACACGGAACAAGCATACCAAAGGGGCCACTGATTTGAAATTCAAGCTACCAAAGAATGTTGGTTTCAACCTCCCACCGCTAAAGACTCCCCAACACTGCAACAGAGCCAGTGATTTTTCATCGGCCCGGGGGGACGCGAACCCGCGACATCTGAGTGGCATGCGACACGACACTAACCACTATACGAGCGTGTATGAGCACAAATACAGAACTAATGATAATACTAACACTGCGGATTGAACATTACAATTGGTGGCATAAAAATGAAATGTGATCCCCGAAGAAGGGATGCAGCATTCCAGAAAACTTCTCGAATGCCGGAAGAGGGGAAACGGAAGAGGAGAGAAAGAGGAATGAAGGTCTGCAAAAAGTGAAAAGAGAAATGAAATCAGAACATTTAAATCACTGAAAGGGATGAACTTGGTAATGAGATTAGTGAAAATAGAGTAAGGCTCTAGTTTCCTCACAATTTTATACAAGCAGAAGATGCAATCGAATTTTCTGTACATCGCATAATCAAGGCCACCGAAAATAGTTCGGCATAATTCAGTATGAGCCGCGGCCCATGAAACTTTAACCACTAACCGATGGTGGCCTGTCCTATATCGTTGCCAGAAGCATGATTACGGCTAACTTCAATTTTGAATAAAATAAAAACTACTGAGGCTAGAGGGCTGCAATTTGGTATGTTTGATGATTGGAGGGTGGATGATCAATATACCAATTAGCAGCCCTCTAGCATCAGTAATTCGTAAGTTCTGAGGGGGGGGGGGCAAAAAAGTGAGGAGGGACAGACAAGTAGCCACTTCAGTACTTTTCTTTTACAGAAAACTAACAAGGGGTTTTATCAAGGTCCCAGAACTCATAAGGGGAAAAAGAAAGCCGATTCCTGACTCACTCCACCGCACTCTCATACATGTCAAAAATATCTCCTTTGAGATATTTCGAGATTAACATCACCCTGTTGTTGTTCAATTTCTATTTCGGCTGCGAACCGTCATAAATTTTCATCGCGTTGGAGATATCTTTGCATTAATGTAACAAAACAGCAAAGGGAATCCCTCTAAAAATATTTTTAGTGGAACACAGAAACCATTTAGTATCACAAAATGAAAATGGTATATTTCTTCACAGGTATGAGTTGTCATTATTATTATTATCTTTTTATTATTATTATTATTAATTCAGTAGACGAAACCTATTCACATGGATCAAGCCCACGAAATGGACCATTGACATGAAATTCAAGATACCTAAGAATATTAAGGTGTTCATTAGGAAGAAGTAAGGGGAAGTACAGGGAAATACAGAAAGAAGAGATCCCACTTAATAAAAAAGGGGAAAGATAAATTAAGGAAGAAGTAAGAGGAAATAAAGGGAAATACAGTAAGAAGAGATCCCACTTAATAAAAAAGGGGAAAGATAAATTGAGGAAGAAGTAAGAGGAAATAAAGGGAAATACTGAAAGAAGAGATCCCACTTAATAAAAAAAAGGGAAAAAATAAATTAAGGAAGAGGTAAGAGGAAGTAAAGGGAAATACAGAAAGAAGAGATCCCACTTACCACTTAATAAAAAAAGGGAAAGATAAATTAAGGAAGAAGTAAAAGGAAGTAAAGGGAAATACAGTAAGAAGAGATCCCATTTATTTAAAAAAATTAAATAATAAACAGATAAGCAGATAGAAATGTATTAAAATACAAGAAGAATAGTAGTAGGGTTGTAATGCATTGCATTTTCGCCTAAACTTCTGAAGTTCCAACTGCACGACATCCTGTGAGAGTTACGAATAAAGGACCTCTGGAACTGAGAAGTTACCACACAAAGGAAAGAGAGAAAGGAAAGAAAAGATGTTTCAAGTTTTCTTGGTTTATTTTTTAATTTTTTTTAGCTACCTTAAATATTCTTTATATAAAAGAACGGAAAATGCCTTGGCGAGGACAGGTGAGTACATAACAACTAGTACTTTTTTTCCGTTTCAGTGGAGTGCTCTAGTCTTTCTTCGAGAGAAAGGTACGAGAATCTGAGAGAGAGAGAGAGAGAGAGAGAGAGACGAGGAGCGAGAGAGAGAGAGAGATCTGAATCGAATACTAATTAAAATGACCAAAATTGAATTAGCGAAAACGTTCCCCACCGTACAATTACTCGGAATTTTTTTTTTTTTTTTTTACAAAGTTTGCTACAAGAGAAAAACAAAGCTACTCATTTATTCTATGTATTCATTAAAACATTCGGAGAAAAATGCTTGTCATAGGAAAATGTTGGTAAAAATTAAAAAAATAAAAGAAGAAGTTCCAATGAAAGGAGACTATTACACTTAACTTTTAACTTTGAACCTTACAATTCAATTATTAAGAGCTGAATTGCTAAATACAGAGGCATTTCTCCCAAACGTATTATAGGTAGTAATGTATGTCATAATATATATATATTATATATATATAGTATAGTCTATATATTATATATATTATATATTATAAACTCTTAGTCTTCGAGAGTAACATTCTAATTCCAAGGTGAGTTTCACAAGCAAGCAAGGGCCCCCACTGCCTTGCGTGATAAGCTTCGTGCTTGCATGCGCAAAAGAACGTGATAAGCCTGCATTTTTTATTGCATAATTCTGGGTCTGAATTTCCAGACGGGGGATCACTATCTCAAAGGCAATTTCTGTTTACTAGGATTCTGAATCACTTAACGGTCTTTTGAAGAAAGTTCCAATTTTCTTCATTTGGGTGTTAATACTTTCCGACCTTATCAGTTGATATATCTTAATACAACAGTTCATGCAAACAGCATACAGAAACAACACGTCCATCAGATTCAAAGTGGCATATACCTTAGAGACAACTAAAGCACATTGTTTTGGAGCACAGATATGATATTCTAACCCAATCTAGTAGCCCGAGTTCGCTCCCCGCTACTGCCAGTGCGGAACAAGAGGAATATTTTTCTGGTGATTAGAAATTGATTTCTCGATATAACGTGGTTCGGATCCTGCAATAAGCTGTGGTAGGTCCCGTTGTTACGTAACCAATTGGTTCCGAGTAGCTGCAACCCACTTCCCACAATTCTTCGGAACACGAGAAAATAACAATAAAAATAATAATATTCCATGGTATATCACCTCCGCCTAAGAGGATGTCTGGAGTCTCAGACGAAACGTCGCGGCCCCACAAAAGGAATAGAAGTGAATTTTACTTGCAGTAAAAATAATTATAATAATAATCATAAGGAATGCTCAATTTATTATTATTATTACCATTATTTCAGTAGATGCAACCCATCCACAAGGAACAAGAACACAAAAGGGCCACTGACTTGAAATACAAGCTACCAAATAATGTTCATTTGAACCTCCCACAGCCAAAGACCCCCCAACACTGCAGCAGTAACTGATCATGAAACAGAGCCAATGATTTTCCATCGCCCCGGGGGAAACGAGAACAACCCCTTTACAAAAAGTCTAAAGCATTCTGGGTTGCATATAAGCCATGCATCACGTTTTTCCTAATTGTAAACTGTTTCGCCTTAGATACGTCATTAATATGTTACGGCCTTG
>NC_061088.1:83523235-83550735 GCF_015104395.2 Macrobrachium nipponense
ATGTCCCGAGAAGAAAGGCAAGTACATAACTACGTGTGCTTGCTTTTTTGTTCGCGGCTCCACGAAAACACTCGTCTTTGTTGGCTGGAAGAAAGAAAGAAAGAAGGAGGTTCTAACCGCGGTACTTTGGTAAATGTCCCCGACACACACACTCACACACACGGACAGAGAGAGAGAGAGAGAGAGAGAGAGAGAGAGAGAGAGAGAGAGAAATTACAATGAGGGATTACCTAATAACCAAATGGTAAATTTCCCTTACGCACACGTACTGAGAGAGAGAGAGAGAGAGAGAGAGAGAGAGAGAGAGAGAGAGAGAGAGAGAGAGAGACGCTTAGAAATCACAATGAAAAAGTACCAAAGAACTACTTGGTAAATGTCCCTTACGCTTATGTACATAATAAAGAAAAGAGAGAGAGAGAGAGAGAGAGAGAGAGAGAGAGAGAGAGAGAGAGAGAGAGAGAGAGAGAGAGAGATTGGCCAAAAAAAAATTAATAATATATTCAAGAACTACCAAAAACCAAGATCAACTCGCACAGAAAACCTCTTTCGAAAGTCATGCTTAACATACCTCTAACTACTACTTGCAGATGGTCGCAGTAACAGACAGTTAAGATCTGGTTATTCCTCTGTTGACATAAAGATGACAGCGGGTGTCATTGAAGCCAGAGAGAGAGAGAGAGAGAGAGAGAATCTGGCGTTGCGAGACGCGGGTCATTATTTGCGTGTGTGTAAACGACCGTGAAAAGATTGCATGAGAATGTTTAAAGGGAAAGGTTGCCATTGCTCAAATTGAGACTTATTCATCAGCTCGCAGGGACGATGACTTTTGTGAGGGAGGCGCCTGCATTTGCAATAATTTGTTTGCAATCATTCACATTTGCAATAATTTGTTTGCAATCATTCGCATCTGCTATAATTTGCATTGGCAATAATTCGCATTTACAATAATTAGTATTTCCAATCATTTGCATTGGCAGTAAATCGCATTTGCAATAATTTACATTTGCAATAATTTGCATTTGCAATCATTCACATTTGCAATCATTTGCATTTGCAATAATTCTCATTTGCAACAATTAGCAGTTGCAATTATTCGCTTTTGCAATTTTTTTACACTTGCAATAATTTGCATTTGCAATAATTAGCATTTGCAATCACTGGCACTTGAAATCATTTGCATTTACAGTCATTCGCATTTGCAATGATTTGCACTTGCACTAATTCGCACTTGCCATTAATTGCATTTGCAATCATTCGCACTTGCAATGATTTGCATTTGCAATTATTCGCATTTCCAACAATTCGCACTTGCAATCATTCGCATTTGCAATAATTCGCATTTGCAATAATTAGCATTTGCAATCATTGGCACTTGCAATCATTCGCATTTACAACAATTTGCATTTGCAATCATTCGCATTTGCAACAATCGCATCTGCAATAATTCGCATTTGCAATCATTTGCATTTGCAATCATTCGCATTTGCAACAATCGCATCTGCAATAATTCGCATTTGCAATCATTCGCATTTGCAACAATCGCATCTGCAATAATTCTGGAGCAAAGTAATGCATTTGCAGGTTCTTAATACTTTGCTTTATTTGCGACCGTTTCCGAACACTTTCCATTAGCCTCAAACAAAATATAATTAAAATGACATGTAAACAAAATACAGGCTTAAAACTATAAACCAACATATGACTGAAAATGACACCACTTGAACAACGCAAAGGTAGTTATTGAATAATTTTTTTCTTTACCTCTGTATACTTTCATCACCACTGAGCTGCTTTCTCTACTTTGAATTATTTTTTTTTATTTCCATAACAAATTGTAACTTGGTTAACAATAATAAGGATCAATTTTCCCAGTCATTTTGTTATGTTACGTAAGAAATATTCAGCTGCACATCAAGCTATTCTGAGAAATGTTCACAACATTGGCCCTATAATACAGAAAGGGTGGACAAACAGCCTAAAGAAACTGAAGTACTCAGTCAACAACGTCAGACGACCAAACTGTACTTAGCTAACATCATCAAAAGAAAACTTTCTTGGGACCAAAAGTGAATAATTCTAATATTTACAAAATACTGTAAGAGAATCTACGAATTTTTCTTAATGTCGAAAAAGCTTAATAAGGAATTAAGTATTCGTCCTTGTGCGCCATTGCTTCTCCTTTTTAACATAATACAAACACAGGAGCCATTTACGATTCCTAACAAAATTGCTCTTGGTTCAATTTCAGTTTTTTTTTCTATATCCTGATTAGACTAAGGTTAACGTGGTCCAATGTCAATCTTCGCCGAGAAAGTGGTCTGTTAGTCTCGCCTTGATTTCCAAATATTCTTACATTTTTCATATGCACACCAAAAGCCTTTTGAAACATTTTTTTTTTTTTTTTTACTTTTAACCAAAACTATCAAATACTGACAGCAAATTCCATTTAGAATTTAGTAATCTATCTTTGTTGCCATATAAATTGTCATGATTTCAATTAATACCACAACCATCACATACAATCGAACAGCCTCCCATTTTTAACGTCCAACGCATTTGAGAGCATCTGAATAAATACGAATGTGTGACACAACGTAATCATTCAATTAGCAATCAAATTCTTTCAGTAACGATTCGCTTCGCTAAAATTCATTTCTGTCACCCCTACGGTGGGAATTCAAACTAGTTTTAGATACCTCAAAAATAACTAATAATAAAAAGCTACGTCTAGGCTCGATCGAGTAGCATTGACCATGATCTTCCTAGATGTATTTCGTTATCCCTTTCTGGTCCCAGTGACTTGAAGAATACATCCTGCCTTTCCTAACCCAGAGGTTCACCAGGGGTTTTTGTGAGAACCCCCAGAGGAGGAGGGTCCTATCCACCAAATTTGTATCCCTGGGATCCACCAGCTCCCGGGTATGAAAGAAGGATCTTATATTCTGGTGTTACCAAGGGAGCTCTGAGGCTACTGGACTACAGGAAGGGCCTCTTAATGGGCTTTAGCATGGAAACACAAGAACCTATAGGTTTGACTGAAGGGCCTTTCTCTTGAGCTACAGAGAGAATCCAGGGATATTCTTAAGGCTAAGAATCAACTGTGTGATCTTACGTCTCTGGAATCCAGAGGGGTTACTAAAGTGGTGTAGTCATTGTTAAAACTTCTTTCACAAGTGCTTAAAAAGCTTATTTAAACCATATATATATATATATATATATATATATATATATATATATATAATATATATATATATATATTATATATTATATAATACATACATAGATATATATATACATACATATATATATATATATATATATATATATATATATATATAATATATAATTATATATATATTCCTCAAAAGTTAGGAAGTTATAAACAAACCTGTACGAGCATAATTAAGGTAGGAGTGACGTGGGAGATATACATACAAAAAAGTTGAAACGTTGGCAAGAAACCATCTAACGATGAGGAGCTAAGCGAATGTCACAAAATTCAAGATAAATATCTAGAGGAAGATGATAATGATGGTGGTGAACAGTCAAACACGTCTCCGATAACAAGGACAGAAATAACCGAAGGGAAAGTAAACACAACAAACTTCAATTCCTTCTTGTTTGCTGTTGGGGACGCGACGAAAAGCTCTCCGAGGAGAAATTATGAAATAAATGTGAAAAAGTCGTGGCTTCGACGAGAGGTGAAAAGAAAAAGAGTGTGGGGGATCCTTGAAGTTTCCTCGTTTTAGTTTTGGAGTTCCTTAAGTAGTTCCATAAAAAAGGAGGGGGAATGCCTTGGTGAAGAAAGCCAAGTACATAACATTTTTTTTTTGGCATCTGTGGAAAACACTTACCTTTGTTCTAGGAAGAAAAGGATAATGCAACTATGTTACTTTGGTAAATGGTCTTTAAGGAAAGACAGACATACATACATACACACACACACTCACGCAGAGAGAGAGAGAGAGAGAGAGAGAGAGAGAGATCTACAATATCGCAAGAACAGTCCCCAAGGCCACTCGACACAAACTCTTCCCAGTAAGTAATGAGGTAGGGACGTAAACACTTACATAAAAATAAATATAAACCTTTCTTTATTCACATACTGATCTCTCAGAGACGGTCCTCTAGTGCTTGAGTATGATGTTTTGCTTGCATCAGATCAGCAGCCACGCATTCAACAGAAGCAAGGGAGCAAGCAAGCAAATGCAGCTACGCATTCCAAGCAAGCATCAGTCCGGCCAAGCATTCCAAGCAAGCAAGCAACTGTAGCTAGGCATTCCAAGCAGGCAACTGCAGCTAAGCATTCCAAGCAAGCAAGCAACGACAGCCACGCATTCCAAGTAAACAAGCACGCAACTGCAGCTAGGCATTCCAAGCAAGCAAGCACGCAACTGCAACCATGCATTCCAAGCAAGCACGCAACTGCAGCTACGCATTCCAAGCAAGCGAGCAACCAACTGCAGCTAGGTATTCCAAGCAACAAGCAAGCAAACACGCAACTGCAGCCACACATTCCAAGCAAGCAAGCAACTAAAGCTAGGCATTCAAAGCAAGCAAGCAAGCAACTGCAGCTAGGTATTCCAAGCAAGCAAGCAACTGCTGCCACGGATTCCAAGCAAGCAAACAAGCAAGCAAACGCAGCCTCGCATTGCATGACCCAGTCGTTACTTGCATGTGTAAACGATCGTGCAAGTTTGCACGATAAGTTGCGTGATTTAGGTTCTTCGGGCGGTATTCGAGGTCTTTATCCTAAAGGGGAGGACTCCAGTCGCAGAGGGTCATTCGCTTCTTAAACGACTTTGTTGCACTTAACGTCTTCAGACATTTATCTTTCTCTTATAATATAATAACCTTCTTTCTTCTTTTATTTTTCGACTATTTTGAGCCTAGTTTCTTTCTTTCGGTGTTTTCACCTTTACCTCCTCTTACTTCCTCCTCCTAATGAACACCATATTCTTCAGAAGCTTCAATTCCAAATCTATGGTCGCCGTGGGCTTGTTCCATAGGTTTCATCTTCTGAATAATAATAATAATAATAATAATAATAATAATAATAATAATAATAATAATGTATGCACCGTTCTCAGCTGATTTCGTATGAAATGCGGCCAAAGATAAATTGCTACATGCAACACAAAACGTCTTTCTTGAACATGAGCAAAGATAACATTCCCCTTTAAATTGGATGAAGAACTTTGATATGCTTTTGAGTATCTTACAGATGTGGGTAAAAATATGCGATAATTCTAAAAGTACTGATGTATCCTGACCCGAGACGTCTACGTACACATTGCGACAACTGCGTGCCCATTACGACATCTACGCACCCATTACGACATCTACGCACCCATTACGACAACAACGAAGTCAATGTAGTTACGTGACTGCGTACTGCCTTGATGACGGTTGTTTTTATTTAAATAATCTTCTGTAATCTTACCATATTAAGGAAATGAGCAGAAAAGCATGGAGGACGAACACAAGACTCCGTCATAAGGAAATAACGTACACGCAATCCAGCAGAACGAACATGGCAAGTAACAAAGGCACAAAAGCAGGAGTCATCAATAAAGCTAATGTCGATTCATATATCGACAGATGAGACATTCAGCTGTCCTCCCCAAGGTCTCATTTGCAAAGGATCATCCTCTTGACTCTGTTACGAAATGAGCAGAAATTGAAAACGTCCTTCGTCCCATGAATAGTTTGATTGGAATGTCAGTAGTGTGGACGAAGCGTGCCTACTCTATCGACTGACAAATTCTATGATGAAAGACATTAACATCATAAGAGAGGATCTTGGGGTCTATGATACAAAATAGCAGAGATACTTATGTTCCAGGTCATGAAGATTTTATTCTCATATACATTAATATTCTATAAACTAAAGAACAAAATTAAATTATTTTTTATTCATTTATTAACTTTATCTGAAAAGCACAATGTTTCGAGCTGTTGGACTTTTCAAGTTTCGAGCTGTAGTTCGTTCAAGTGGTCTTTTTTTTTTCGTTTTTATTTATTATTATTAGTATTATTTTTTGTTTTGTTACTTTTCCAGTGGATGTTTACGCTACCTCCATTGAAGTTATATATATATATATATATATATATATATATATATATATATATATATATATATATATATATATATATATGTATACAAAATAATACTCGCATAGCAAGAGAAATGTTCCCTGATCGGATGTGTTATTACGCACCAAAAACTAAATAACATTATGCGAATAAAAATTATCTATTCACCTTGGCTGCTCCGTTTCAAATAAACAGACGCAATAGCAACGACAGCCACACTATGCATTAAAATTGCTTCTGTTTTTGAAGTTGATGATATCTGAGATTTCTGCCTAATCTGCCAGCGATCGGACCCATCAAGGACGTGGAAAACGCAATTTCCTTCAATTGATGCTGATGGTTTAACGCACCAATTACAGTTCGAAAACCGTGGTTAGATAACATACATAAGTGGAGATTTGCAGAAGGTAAAGAACAGAAAAGACATGAGTGTCGGAATTTCACAGAACCTCTGTGAAATTCCGACACTCATATAAAACTTGGTGTCACTTGGCGTTTGATGCGATGATTTTGATTCATACACATATACATACATACATACATACATACATAAAACACAGACACACACACACACACACATATATATATATATATATATATATATATATATATATATATATATATATATATATATATCTATCTATATATAATAGTATATATATATATATATATATATATATATACATATATATAGTATAATATACATGTGTATGTATACATAATATATATTATATACAAATATTGTATTAATATATATATATATATATATATATATATATATATATATATATATATATATATATAAAGGGACGGTATTGAAAAGGTAAAAAAACAAAAAAAAACGAGCTCTAGTTTTTCTTCTTAACAAATCACAATAAATATAGTTTAAATATATACATATACGTTCATACGTTAAAAGGGATGGTATTGAAAAGGTAAAAAAAAAACCAAGGCCTAATTTTCCTTCTTAAAAAATCACAACAAAATTCTGAAATGCCTACAAAAAAAGCGTGACAAGTTGCAAAATATTGGGCCTTCCTGGTTCCACCAGCAACAATATTTCTGTCTCAGCAATACTTCAAATGTAATGTTGAAAGCAGAGTCCAGAGTCAAGAGTCAAGAGTCAAGAGTCAGTGCACTGAAATAACAACGAACATCTAAACAAATAACATCTAAACAAATACAGTAAAGTACCTATGAAAGAGCTCGGGTCAACAGGTAGGTATGAATATGCATTTGCAGTTTCTTTTATTATTGTTATTATTATTTTTTGGTGGGGGGGGGGGGGGGGGAGGCGGTGAAAGGACAGTGAAAAAACGCGGACAATGAAAATAAATTGAAAACACAGTGCCAAGCCTGCTTTGTTTTTCAGTAAATTATTAATTCATGCATGTTTTACAACATGAGCTCAGTGAAACTATTCCATTCCGCTAGAACTGGAAAAGAAACACTAAATTCTGAACGACACACACACACACACACACACACACACACACACACACACAACACACACACACACACTAATATATATATATATATATATATATATATAATATATATATATATATCATGTATATGTATGACATAAACATTGAAAATGAAACTGACCACTAAGCAGACTGACAAACAATGTCACTCTCAGTGTGTGTGTGTGACCCCGCGGCTAGAGAGAGAGAGAGAGAGAAGGTACAGTAACTTACATCACAAAGGGCCATTCGTAACATTATCACGACAAGATAAACACGACGGTTACTAACTGTGACTGACTGTTCCGCTTCATCACCCGCACGCAATTCATCCCTCATCTATCTATCATCCATCATCACCATCATCATTATTTTCACCGTCGTTATCATGCTCGTCATAGAAATCTAATCAGATGGAGACCTCCAAACACAAGGTTCATAAGCCACCTGTCTCTCATTATCAATAATAGTATCGTCGATAGGACGCACCAAGTCCTCATTTCGGGTGTGTAATTGCCCGGCTCCTCTACTACTTTCATTTCCTCCTGACGGCGTCTTAATCGCGAGTGCTTAACGACGGTGACTTTAAAATATGAAATTCACTGGCAGGTATACATTCTTGTTTATAATCACCCCGCGGTGCATTTCCCACAGTGATTAGGCAAAATGGAACTACTGTCTTTGTCGAGGACTAAAGAATGTGGGTAGAAATCTTTCATGCGTTGGATGATGATCATAGATATTCCTGCGCTGATGACAGCGTCCATTTCTAATAATGGAAGTTGAATGTTATTGTGGTATGAATTAGCAAATAAATAATAAAAAAAAAACTACGGCATTCATGTGGGTACGGATTAAACGAAAACTGTACGGTCTTCATGGAGGTACAAGTATACACAAAAAATATTACGGAATTCATTGGGGTACAATTAAAAAAAATTGTACAGCTTTCATGGGGATACAAAAAATTATATGACCTTCATGGGGGTAGAAGTAAAAATAGAAAAAATGTACGGTTTTCATGGGGGTACGAATTAAAAAAGAAAAAAATAGGGCCTTCATAAGGGTAGAAATTTAAGAAATAAAAAATTGTGCGGCATTCATTGGGCTACAAATTAGCAAAAAATATTGCACGGCCTTCATGGGGGTACAATAAAAAAAATTGTACGACCTTCATGGGGGAAAAAATTGTACGACCTTCATGGGGGTACAATACAAAAAAATGTACGACCTTCATGGGGTACAATATAAAATTGTACGACCTTCATGGGGGTACAATAAAAAAAATGTACGACCTTCATGGGGGTACAATAAAAAAATTGTACGACCTTCATGGGGTACAATATAAAATTGTACGACCTTCATGGGGGTACAATAAAAAATTGTACGACCTTCATGGGGGTACAATAAAAAAATTTTACGACCTTCATGGGGGTACAATAAAAAATTGTACGACCTTCATGGGGATACAATAAAAAAATTGTACGACCTTAATGGGGATACAGTTCACAGTGGGTACACAAGCCTCGACCTACAGCCAAGGCACATATGACCTACAATGTCGTGACGCCGTTTAGCGTAAATATAGAAAGCAAATTATCTGTGAGACATCACCCATCAGGCATCTGGCCCACAAAGACGGTCCCCTTCAGCGTATAACAGCATCGACGTAGCAACGGACCAAATGGAAAACCTGTAATACAATTAACTATGATAAGGATTAAGATAAGGATTAATGAGACTTGATGCTCATCAAATCCTTGGGGGTCTTACTGGAAGTGAAATTTAATAAACTGGAAAATTCTCATTGTTAAGTAATACTATGAACCGCAAATTCAGTGATACGATTATCACAACAAAAAACACTGTCGATTATGTGTACAGGGGACTCTTATAACACCAATGTTTTTTAAAACTCAAATGTCATACAGTTCGTCCCTAAAAGTGAATAACATGAAAAAACTACTCTTACATTTTAAAATTCTAATTCAAACTTCATTCATTAATCAGACTACGTCAAGGGAGGGTAAGGTGACTGATGAAGTACCTTAACAAATATCAAAGTTATGGACGGCACTAAAATTAAGAGGCGTCGTTATAAAATATCAGATTTATAACGACCCTTTTTTTTTTAATTTTCATCGTAATTTTTCTATCCTGTCAAAATATACTTCAATAAAACTGCTTTTAACAAGCACTTGCGAAACGCTTTCATGACTTTACCAGGTAGCTAAGAGAATGGCAATGAAGGTTTATCTTTTGAATTGTTGCACGGCTTAAGTTTAAATGAAGGTCACTCCTCTATTGCAGACGGAATAATCTTTGCTCTGCGTACACGTACAGCGTTACCCCCTTTCTTCGTATAACCTTGGCTGACATCTTAACAAAGGACTTGCTTGGGAATCTGATCGATAACTTTCTAAAGAAGGAAATGTAACAAATTTGGCTTCCGACTCGAGTGCTACCGTTGATAAGCCATTCCGTAACCAGGTCTCTTTAGTTTGTCTGTTCAGAAGAAAGGTACCGGGACCTCTATAGACTTCCAGCGAGTTTAACCCCATGAAAAGTGGGAAGGAAGGAAGGGAAGAAAAAACTGAAGGAAGAAGGGGTATAGAGGATGAAGGAAGGGAGGAGAAAAGAGAAAGGAGAAGGAGATAAGAGGAAAGAAGAGGTGGAATGAGGCGAGAGGGGAAGGGGGGGAAGGAGAGGAGGGGAGGGGAGGGTATGAGGCCGCAAGATCCTAGGAATAAGAAGATTTAATAACGTCTATACTTCTTGCATTGGTTTCCTCAGAGATTCTCTTATGGCGGGAGTCCCAACATTGGCTCTCGGTGCATCTTTCATGAGCCCCAGATTGACTTTTCCTCCTCAGCACCGGCGGCAAAAGCCGACCTTTCCTCCTGAGAGATTTATAAATAAGCATCCGCAACTTCGTTACCATTAACATAAAAGGATCATTGAAATATGCAGGAAGTTGTGAAAAGTGGAGCGACCCGAATGAGGCTTCGTCTCCTCTTTCCTTTTCACACACACACACACACGCGCGCGCGCGCATGTATTTCACACACACATACATACACATACGCCCCGCGCTCCACAAGCAAACAAACATATATTTTATCAGCAGTACTTTGGATTCAAGAGTCAATAATCAAGTTCTAGGAAAAGGTGCAGCGTCGGGAATTTGAGAATAACTGAACTTAATTTAACGTCGACACACACACACACACAACACACATTTACGCACACACACACCACAAACAAACACACACACACCACACCACATCACCTCAAAAACCATGCACGTCCTGCTTATTGTGCGTCCTGGGTACGACTTGTCTAATTGATGGCCATACCTACGCCGCTATTTGCAGTTGCTCTCAAAACTTTTGGGATGTCATATTCTTGGACTTGGTTTCCCTCGCTTTTGGGTTCACTCGGGACAACTGGTTTTATCTATTTATTGTCTTCTCTATTCTCTCTCCCTTTTCACACCCGAGAACCTAACTCCTTTTGGAGCTTGGCAATATTGATATTCGCTGATTTGTCCCGTACGAAAATACACTCACGGTAGATGATACTTTTAGTGGAGTGATAAAATCAACGGAAGCAATATATCTAATACATGTACTGAAGCAGTTTAACAAATCAAAAACCATTAAAGGATAAACACAGTTGTGCCTGAAGGAATATAGTAAATGTATGGCGTACACATTTTAAGTTAATTTCTTTATTTATTTATTTACTTATTTATTTTTTATTTGCGTTACTGCTCTGATGCCTACTGAAAAGGAATACTAGTCCGTACTTGAGCGTAAAAAAAAAAAAAAAAAAAAAAAAAAAAAATAAATAAAAATGGATAAAAAAAAGGAGCAAGTCGAGTACATCGAGTAAAACGTCGGAAGTTGAGGTCGACTCCACTCGTCACTTATATCGACAGGGTAAAAAGTTCCAAGGTTCAGGTCGTAAGCCTAAGGGAAAATCAGCGCGATCGGAAATGAACGAGGTAGTCAAGATCGCATTTGAGAAGTTACTTTACTTTACTCACTACTATTATTATTCAGAGGATGAAACCTATTCATATGGAACAAGCCCACCAAAGGGGCGTTTGACTTGAAATTCAAGCTTCCAAAGAATATTATGGTGTTCATTAGGGAGAAGTAAGACGAGGTAGAAGGAAATACAGAAGGAAGAGACCCAACTTATCAAAAACAAATAAATAAATAAATAAATGTATTCAAATGCAAAGATAATAGTATTAGGGTAGTAATGTACCTTCGCTTGAACTACTTTAGCCTATTATGAAATTAACTTTTTTTTATGAGACTTTAGAGAATCTACAATACTGTTAAGACTTTAACTCGTTGCATCTTTAAAAGTCCCAACTACTAAAGTCTTGGATAACTTAGCTTAGCTGTACTGAATCTTTTGAATGTATTCTTGTCCAGCTCATTGAATTCTTAACTACTTGGATTCCTTTCATGTACCCAGAAGATTTATATACTGTAAAAACCTTACGTTTTATCCTCAGACCTTTCACAACAAACTCCGTATAAGAAGTTTTCTTGGCATCTCGTAATTCAACTACAACTGTAAATAAAAGAATACAGTTTGTAGACACTGATGAGAGTTTTCTTGCTAAATCTTTTTTCTTTTATGCAGTTTGTTTCTTTCTGGTTATAAAATAAATTTCCATAATGACGTTTGGGACTTGCTTTCTTTCTCTCTTTCTCTTTCTTTTAAAAGAGAGAGAGAGAGAGAGAGAGAGAGAGAGAGAGAGAGAGAGAGAGAGAGAGAGCCAACTACATTAACCGCCCCGGGTTGCGCAGGATATCGAAAACGGTGCAAGACACATAATATTTAAGTTAATATATAATATTACTTTATGTATTTAATCTACTGAACAATTTTCCCGGTTGTGCATACAAAAGGTAACGAGCAAGAGAGAGGCCGTAGTAAGTTAACTTCTCAGAAATGGTGAAAGGATTTTTAATGCTACATTTATTACATTTAAGCTCGTTTTTCTAAGGAATGTAGCAGCCTTTACATATAGTACTTCTGCTTCTTGTGGATTCGCACAAATTTTGCGTGCTTAGATCCGATTTAAAGATTCCGTTTCCTCATAGATTTCTATTCTATAAAGTACGATCGAATTTTCAATATAGTAATGTGCTTGCACTTACAGGTATTACAGAGATATCCAGAATACAACTAAAGTACATAGATTTGACAAAGAAAGGAGACACACTGTATTGAAAACCGTGGATACTTTTACTTTCCATACACATACACCCACACTAATAATACATATATACATTTACAGGACTTTTATCTTTGTGTCAGTGTCTATGTGTCTGCTTTGTGCATCCCTTTTAGAAAAGCCCTCTGGCCCTGTGATCAAAACCCCTCCACTCCCCCTCCCTCCCTCCCCCCACAATTATATCTGAGTAAAGTTCCCCGAGACGGCCTTTGAGGTTGACAAATTGCCAGGCAATCATTGTAACCGAACCCTCGTAACTCCATGATGAGACGCGAATCCCGAAAGCGTCACCAAGTGCAGGACGGAGAAAGGGCTCCTCCAGTGCCGGGCAATAAGAGATGAAATGATTATTCAATATATAAGTATAAAATGACTTCGTTTGCCTCTCTCTCTCTCTCTCTTTCGTCATCGCTGAGGCATGCAATGATTTTCTGAAGTGCGGGGTAAGGGTTGGGTGGGGTGGGGGGAGGCTCATCCTCTCTGAGAAGTGAGGGGTCACCGCAAGGCGATGCCATGTTCCCTTGGTGATTTCATGGATTACTGATTTAGTAGCACCCACTGAGGGCGCGGATCTTCAGTCGTGGTCATTGGAAAGTTCTGCGATTAGAATATATATATATTCATTATATATATATATATATATATATATATATATATATAGTATATATATATAGTATATTAATGGTTTGGTTACCAGCCCATTTCCCATCTCTATTCGGGCATGGACGCACCCTAGTCAACTAACTACTAAATACTGCTTTGGTCAACAGAGATACAACGGATTTTTTTTTCAAGGACACTAAAACTAATAGCGTCCATCTTGTCCAAGATCAAAATGGAAAGAGTAGCTGCTTGAGAGACCCCATCTACAGCCAGTGATTTTTTTCATCGCCCTGGTGGAGACGCGAACCTGCGAAATGTGAGTGAAATACAGCATGACGCTAACCACTATACTAGCGGATCGGATAGTATGCAGATATACAGATAAATAAGGGTTTGTGTATGTGTGTGTGGGTGTGTGTGTGTGTGTTTCATACAGTGGTGTTCTTTGTTATCCAATCTTTCGATAATCTCCGACAAGAATCGAAGGTCTATCTACCTTCCCAACAACCGCGGTTTTACGAATTACGCGGTTTTACGAATTACGCGGTTTTACGAATTGCTTTTGCAAGCGCTCGTCTGCCCTGCAGGGTAAATATTTTCTCGTAAAAATGCAGAGTGTTGCAAGCAAGCAAGAGGGGGAAGTGTGTTGTCTTTACCTGCTCTTACACGAACCCTCAAACACTCTGGCACTCTTCCACAGATCAGGCTGCATGCTCTTTTTTCTTCGTCATTTGAAATCCCATATATCATTCATTTTCCGTAGCAGTTTCATTATAGCGCCTATCCGACACTTACACTCTCTTCTAATTTATGTTCTTATTTATATGCTATATACAGTAATGAGACATATGTTTTCATTCCGTGTTCTTAACACATGTCCTCAGATTACTCTGTGGTAAGTTAACGAGTAATACCTGGCATCGAGGTCATTATTGATCTATATAACTCGATCTACAGCTTTTCCTCCATCAAATTTGAAAGTATATGCTTAAAAATCGAGGAATTTGATGACAGACAAACACAGAAAATTTAACCTGCCATTCCTTTAATCATACATATATTTCCTTAGACATTAACCGAACTGTGTTCTATGTAAGCAACAAGGGGAACTAATGGCAGCTAGAGTTATTAAAAGTCACACTCGAAGTGATTATGATATTGCGACAAGAAGAGCATTTTGTGTTGTACCGAAAGAGGGAGAAATCATCTCTGTTACAGTAAAAACATGAGGTTGAATGACATGCTGAGTTTAGGCCAAAGGCCAAGCACTGGGACTTATAAGGTCATTCAGAGCTGGAAAGGAAACTGAGAGTAGGTGGGTTTGATTGAAAAGAGTAACAAGAGGAAAACCTCAAAGCAGCCGCACATGAAACAATTTTCAGGAATTATTAAGATAATATGAATAGAGACACATTATAAGGAATGAAAGGGGTTGCAGTTAGGGGCCGAAGGGACGCTGCAATGAATCTTTAATAATGCCTACAGTGCACCCCATGAGGTGCACTGACTGCACTAACCCCCTATGGAGATGATGTTAGACTATGTTTCTATAGAGGCTTTTGAAACATCATGCAGGAATCCTGATCAAGAGTCTTGAATTATAATTTGTCTTTCGACCAGTGACTCGCAATTCTACCCTAATATGCCAAAATGAAATACTGTACGGAATTAGTGTCTACAGCCTTTTCAATTTAGTTTCGTCCCACCACTGCGAACTGATCCAATTTGCTCTCGTTGGCGGAACATAAGGTTAACGTATCAAACATTTCATTAATATAAAGGTACTGATTGGTATATTGTCTACAGTTTCATTGACGCTCGCTAAACATTTATGTACTTTGTAAACTAACAAAGAAAATGGGATATTATAGGCCACTGTCGATAGTGAAATAGGGAATTACACAATAGCACATCAGACAGCTACCACTCGAAAAATCAGTCCAGTGGATGAGGGACTAAGGAAAGTACAGAAATTTACGCTTATTTTATACTTGACAAGTATAAAAAAAAAAAAAAAAAAAAAAAAAAAAAAAAGGATAATACATACTTGCCAGGACGTTTACCGTTTGACTTACCCGTCCTTCTCAAACGATCGTAAACGTGATTCGGGGAAGACACAAATGCAGTCATATATGACGTTTGGGTTATAAGTGCATTGTTGGCGGTAAATTGACGTTGAAGGAAGATCTCGTAAAATATGTCGTGAGCCACGTAAAAATACGATGTAACATTATATTTTAAGAATGGAATGAATGATCAGAATCTAGAGATTCTCAAATTAACAATGTAAGACGCCAAGTATGTTATTTTTCGTATATTGGTTCGTGACCTGGAATTGTTCAAAAGTTCGTCACTTTTATTGGAACATTTTGTATTGATGAGTAAGTATATTGAAGAGAATGTATTATTTGCTGGTGGTTATATTACTAGCATGGAAATACACCCCCATTTGATGTAAATACTACATAAAAAAATCTACGATGAATAAATAAATAAATATAATCATATGTCGACCATAAAATCGCGAGATTGATCAACCGCACTTGCATCTCCAGACGACCATGGTGACGTAAGGATGACGATCCCATTTAAGGCTTTTAGCTGATCCCTGGTTCTGACCAAATCCCTCTCTCGGGTCAGCCATGATCTCGAGGGTCACTTGAAGGGGGTAACTTGACGACCTGCAACCTCGCTCTTCAAGCCGGTCGAGTGCGAACATGAATAAGGCCCTTCAGCCGATGAGGCGAACTTCAATCACTCAACTAAAGTAAAACACTTTTTGAAGAGATGTCACACACACGCGCGATATTTTATTAAAGGCGTGATCTGTCAGTGGGCTGTGAGTGACTTCTTTGATTTGGTTTGGTTTGAGTCGGTTTCAGTATGCTTAGTTACACGTGGAATAATTCTTTTAATATATATGACACATACATACATACATACATACATACATACATACATATATATATATATACATATATATATTGGTTTGAGTCGGCTTCAGATAAGATTAGTTACACGTGGAATTCTTTTAACATATATAACACACACACACACACACACACACACACACACACACACACACATATATATATATATATATATATATATATATATATATATATATATATATATATATATAAACAAACACTTAGATCATACATAAATACCACACACATGTATGTATGTATGTATGTATATAATATATATATATATATATATATATATATATATATATATATATATATAAATATATAATATCTATCTATATCTATATATATATATTATATATATAGATATATATATATAGATATATATATATAATATATAATATATATACATATAAACCAACTAAAAAACATTTACAATTCTACCGAAGCTGAGATAGGAGCTAAGAGAATGCAATGTAGTAGGTCGCCCACCTTACCCAGCAATGTAAAAACATAAATCCCTAGAATTGAAAGCAGACAGCAAATAGGTTCCTGCAAGACAGACTAAAGTAATATGGTTATCGGGTATCGTATGAATCTTTTTAGAAGATTGACAATAACCCTACCAATCTCAAGGTGATGAAATGAGAAACATTCTTCGCTTTATACATACTCAGGGTCGACGATGTGCGAGATAGACTTTTACTTCATAACGCAAATGTGGCGGATTCTACTTGCTTTTTTTTCCCACTTGCACACGTAATTACATCGACTTACACGAAATAGATGGCTTCTGGCTAAACATCAGAGAGTAATAAAGTTTGTGTAATAAAGTTTCTATTTCACATGATGGAATTTTTCGCAGGTTCAGTGTTTACAAAAAAGCATACTTAACGAGGGAAACGAATGTGATCACGAAATAAAACATTTCTTAAACTTTCATCCATCCACACATTAAAAACATAGACATGAGAAGCAAAATCTGAGAGTAAAAACATAGACATGAAAAGGAAATCTGAGAGTAAAAACATAAGACATGAAAAGCAAAATCTGAGAGTAAAAACATAGACATGAAAAGCAAATTCTGAGAGTAAATACATAGACATGAAAAGCAAAATCTGAGAGTAAAAACAGACATGAAAAGCAAAATCTGAGAATAAAAACATAAAACATGATAAGCAAAATCTGAGAACAAAAACACGAACACAGAAGAAAATTACAGACATGAAAAGCAAAATCTACACATTAAAAACAGACATAAAACAAATCTGAGAATAAAAACATAGATATGAAAAAAACATGAGAATAGAAACATGTCATGAAAAACAATGAAAATAAAAACATAAACAAATGCAAAATCTTCACAATAAAAAGGAGATATGAAAAGAAGAATCTGTTCCAAAAGAAACCACACAAACGCTACGGCCAACTCTCAGATTAAATAACCCAAATTCAACTCAAGTTCAAAAATCAACGCTCGCCGATGTTGCACACCAAACACGCTGAAGTTTAGGCATGAATAACGCCGCTTAAGCCCCGTGATTCATTGCTGAAATGGATCATTAATTACATCATACTGGTGAAGAACTGTCAATTACGTTTGTAATGCGGAAAAACACTAGGTAGTCACAGTAAACAATATATATATAGAGTATAAGTAAATGTGACCATATATTCTTATAACGTGGAAACTTATGATGATCATATTATATTTACAGAATTACAAGATCAGTCAGTCAATCAATCAATCATGAGAGAGAGAGAGAGAGAGAGGAGAGAGAGAGAGAGAGAGAGAGAGAGAGAGAGAGAGAGAGAAGTGTGCTTCAACGTATATGTAATGGACGGTTTCATATACAATAGCCGAGCCAGTTAAAAAAAAATTATATTCTTAGATTTAAAAGTAAAAGCACCATTTCCCTGACCACTCATTTAATAATAATAATAATAATAATAATAATAATAATAATAATAATAATAATAATAATAATAATAATAATAATAATAATAATAATGAACCAAACAAAAACTTCTTTCAGTTTTCTTCTGAAGATTGAAAAAGAAACCCATAAAATTACTGTGTATAACGTTTTTACCTCTAAATATTTCCATTTGAAAAAAATGTAAATACTTATAAGTAAACACATTATACACAGTAATTTTGTGGGTTTCCTTTTCAATAATAACAATAATAAATTATTTTCGCTGAAGACAAATCCCTTCCAGGTATGCTAATATTAACCCCCATACCTTGAAACACGGGCGACCAACTCCTCATGATGCGCGTGACAGAAAGTCGTTTCATTCACTGCCGCTGCTCGTAATTTTCCTTGATTCAAGCAAGTAATCCGTTAAGATTCCGAAGTCTCTTTTGAAAACGACTCTAAGGATCGAAAGAAACAGTGACGCGTGTATAACATTAAACATGCATATCAAATTTACAAGTGTGGGAATACGAGCCATTTATATATTTATTTGCATGGTACATCTCTCTCTCTCTCTCTCTCTCTCTTTGTTCCTGCGCACAAACACCGAAAAATACAAACAAAGACGCATATATATATATGAATTATATTATATAAATGGTTGTGTTTTGTGTAGGTGTTTTATATATATATATATATATATATATATATATATATATGTTATATATATATATATATATATATATATATATATATATATATATATATCTCTATAGATATATATATATATATTTGCAGACTTCTTATGAATAAGGCAAGATACTTTATAGGTCTTCCTGTAAAGGTTATTGTCGATGTGTATGTTTACAAATGCTAGGAATAAGTTAGATGAAGAAAATGGTAAAAGAAAAAAAAAAAAAAAAAAAACAAGACCCTCACTACACAGGCCTTCCTGTATAAATACTAAATATTTATATTATAAATACTCAGAATAAGTTGAATGAAGGAAGAAAGGTAAAAAAAAGCTAATAAAAGAAAGAGACCCTCATTCTAAAGGAAGAGCTAATAATAGTGGAGGTATCAACAAGTACCCAGTGGAACAGGATGTCATCTAAGCTCTTCAATGACTGGAGCTTCATACGTTGACACTGTATACACATGTACTGCTTACACCTAAGGGTGTGTCCCCACAAACATCACAAACATGTTGGATACAATTTGATGACTGATGCGTAGTCTGGACTAATGCTTCATAAGAATATCAAGCACTAGGTAAAGATTCGATCAACACCTACGATCGGTGATTTGCTTCCAACCTGTTTGTAATATGTATGTGATAATTTGTCAACATATATTTATGATATGTATATTACAAGTTGTCAATTTATCCTTATATGTATGCAAAAGGTTATCGACAAATGTTTATGATATGTATGCAACAAATTGTCAATGTCTGCAAAAGGTTATCAACAAATGTTTATGACAGGCATGCAGCAAGTTGTCAACATATGCTTATATATGTATGTGACAAGTTATCAACATTATTGTTATATGTATGCGACAAGTTGTCAGCATATCTTTATATGTATGTGATAAGTTGGCAGTGCATGTTATGATATGTATGTAACAAGTTGTCTGCATATGATATGTATGCAACAAGTTGCTGATACACATTTATATGTATGCAACAAGTTGTCAACATATGCTTAAATGTATGTGACAAGTTGGTATGATTATGATATATATAGGCGACAAGTTGTCAATGTATGTTAGAGGTATGTATGCAACAAGTTGTAAAGTTAGTAGATTTTCTGACGTGTTTTTCCCAGACATGAATCAATTATCAGGTAACAAGTCAGTTTCGCTCCTAAGAATAAATAAACTTTAAAAAAGTGAGAAGCTATTGACGACAGGATGCTGTCGTAGAAACATTAATGAATCAGGTGCAGTCAATTCAGTTTGCAGGATATTAAAATTAAAACTTAATTAAGTTGCTTTAATAAAACACATTGCTTTTATACTCTTGACGTTTTACCCGCGGAGGTCACAGCTATTCCTACGTCTACAATAGTATTAGTATGGCAAAACTTTATTTTGAGTTTGAAACTGTCACCTGAAGATTAAATCATGAGAAGTCAGGAGGCACCAGAATTTCGAAGCCGTGTCAGGGCATTGTACGAGCAAGGAAATAAACAATTTTATCGTATGCATTTCGAGCCAAAATAAAAAAAAAGTTACAAATTAATTTCCCAATCATTAAAAAATAAAGGTTAACTCTCTGTCTCTCTCTCTGTCTCTCAATCTATCTATCTATCTATCTATCTATAAATATATATATAATATATGATTTTATATATATATATACATATATATATATATATATATATATATATATATATAGATATATATATATATATAGAGAGAGAGAGAGAGAGAGAGAGAGAGAGAGAGAGAGAGATTGTGCCTGATTTACCATGTATTTACATATGTCTTTTTCTACATTGCATTCAGGATTTACGAAGCAGTCTATTGGCTGATTAACTCTCTTACTAAACTGTCCAGAGAGAGAGAGAGAGAGAGAGAGAGAGAGAGAGAGAGAGAGAGACAGAGAGAGAGAGAGGGCGGATGTCGCTTGTACAGTGGGAAGGTAACTTACTTAATAGGGGCCAGGTAGCAAGAAATGCATTCTCTCTCTCTCTCTCTCTCTCTCTCTCTCTCTCTCTCTCTCTCTCTCTATCTCTCTCCTCTCTCTCTCTCTCTCTCTCTCTCTTCTACTTCATCTATGAGATTAATATGAATTTCCTCTTCCGTCCCAACAATGCCAACTTTCTCTTAGTTTTGCATCCTGTCTTCATTAAAGTTTTTGCTCTTTGTTGAATAAACTCTTTAGACGGCGTGGCGTAGCATTTGTTTGTTTTCTTTGTTCGTTTTGTTACTTTTTTGTTTGTTTGACCGTACTGTCTTCTGTTTTTCCACACAATGGGTATGTGTGTGTGTGTACGTAGGTAATATCACTGGCAGTGACGTTTAAGTGTACAAATATAGAAAGTAATCAGTTGTGTGTGTATATATATATATATATATATATATATATATATATGTGTGTGTGTGTGTGTGTGTGTGTGTGTGTGTGTGTGTGTGTGGCGCGCGCGTGTGTGTATATTCATTATACATATACATATATATATATATATATAATATATATATATATATAAATGTAAATGTATCTGAATAACCCCCCCACCACAAGCATATAAAAACGTTATACACAATATATATATATATATATATACTATATATATATATATATATATATATATATATATAGAGGTACATTAAGTGGCACTTATTTCTGAACAAGCGAAAAGTTTGTCTCTCGTCCTGGGGTCGGCAAAGTTTTGCTCTTGCAGTAGCTCGGAAGACGCGATTGCAAACCTTGCTTGGGAGCCTAAGTCCATTTCTTTAATTTAATTGTAAGTATATAGCATTTATAAATATATAAATATCACGCAAAATTCATTACAATATATATATATATATATATATATGTGTGTGTGTGTGTGTGTGTGTGTGTGTGTGTGTGTGTGTGTGTGTGTGTTATACAATTATTTTTACCGGTGACTGATACGCAAGCGCACACTCTTAATTACATATGCCTACTTCCTTCCTAAAAATAGAATCCCTCAAAGCTTATTGGGCATAATTTTATAAAAGCACCTATCAGGGTTTAGTTGGTTTGGCAAATGCTTCCCATTGCACAAGTACATCCCGGATACTTCTGCTTAATGAAGGCACATAATCACAGCCATTTCTTAAGAAGGGAAATACACGCAATTGGTGGGGACTATTCTGTGCAAAACATCTGTCATATCTGTGTTCTCTTCGTACTTGATGTGAGCCTGGATTTGCAGAACGATAATAAACTGATTTAAATGTTCTATCAGAGCAGAGAGAGAGAGAGAGAGAGAGAGAGAGAGAGAGAGAGAGAGAGAGAGAGAGTCCCACCACACAGTCTTTTCCTATTCGATTATCATCAACACAAATATATACTTTTGTAGTCATAGATGGTATGTACAAATCTTTAAGCGCTACGTTTACCGTTCTCTAAGAACTATTTCTTCAAGGACACGTATCAAGTCATTTACGACTAAAGGCGAAAAACTCATTTTATGGAATTATCTGCAGTAGTTTCAAAGGCCATTCATTAACCTAAGATGAAACGTCACAATCGGGATATCATAACGTATATAAATAGCCGTCACCTTTTTATCGACACAAAACTTCCAGGATTTTATGGATAGGAAGCATTTCGTTCTGATATTTCTACTTGCATTTTATAAGGCACATACCTCGTATCCAGTCATAATTAGATTTTGTTACTGAATTGCTATTCCATCTAGGAATATTAAACCTTGGTGCTCGGTATCCAGGCCGACGTTGACCAGCGCTATACTTTCTTTAGTAATAATTTACTAAAGCTGCTCAAACGTTGCCTTATTAACATATTTTTAGGAGATGCAAAGGATGCTAAGACACTCATTTCGAGGGAGAATTCCTCGCGTTCTTAATTGCGTTCCAGAACCTAAACTCTTGCATTTGTTATGGTGAATATTTTAACAAAGGTAAAAACAAACAACCTTACTTCTAACTCACTAGTAAAAAAAAATTGACTTGGTTTATCAAAATCAAGATTTTTCCCTTTCACTAGTTAAATTTCTCAATTATTTTACTTCCCTAACCTGTCTGGCATAAGCTTTCTATATTAAAATTATATTTCTATATTGATATAATATATATTATATATTATTAATATATAATTTAATATATATACCAGTACATAACATATACAATATACATATGTATATGGGGTATATGTATATGTATATAATTATGTATATATTATATATATATATATATATATATATATACACATATACATAACAGATAACATAATACATATACAGAACTATACATATGTAATGTAATGTATATGTATATATATGTCTATATATATATATATATATATCTATATACACATATATATACATATACAGTATACAATATACATACATATTTATATGTGTATATATATATATTAAATTAATCTTATTATATCCTCTAATATTATAATATATAATAGTAAATATACGTATAGTTAAACGAATCAATTTACGGTACTACTGTTGGTGGTGGTTTGTTAAGGCACGAATGGTATGGGATTACACAAAAATTTTAGGAAGCATTTTTGGATGTTCCAAAATGAGCCAGCGAAAGGAACTGACCAAAAAATCTTTTTTTCATTTTACAATGAATTTTTTTTTTTTTAAGTTTTCTCCTTATAAACTGTTCATCTACGCAAGCTGCTATGATAATCTGTTGCATAGTTTCTCGTGTTTCTCAAGAACGATTTCCATTTCTTGAAATACTTTTATAGCTTCGCATAATGGCGTATGTGTGTGGGTGTAATGTGTATTTTTTTTCTCTTCATAAATTTCTTTTCTCGCTCTTTCACCTTTGGTATCCATAAAGGCTTCAGACCTTCGACCTACGCACATTCGCAGGATATTACATAATATGTCGAATCTTTGTGCCTCGCTTAAATAAATCTTTCGTGCAATACACAGTAGAGGACGTACTGAAGTTAAAGGTGTTAGAAATGGTCAGCAGAAAAAGATATATTTTCTTAATGAAAATAGGCCCCACTTATTTGGAGTTACTGTAGATACATCTGGCAGCAGAAACTGTACTGAATATCTCAACTGCATAGGCTACAGAAAAATGTTCATTTCGAAATCATTTGCAGTTAATTAAGACAAACTTTGTTGCCCAAATGGGATCATTTCTTAGGAAGATGGTCGTTGGGTTGGTTTTGTGTTATATATATATATATATATATATATATATATATATATATCTATATATATAATATATATATATATACTATATATATATATATATCTTATATATATATATATATATAAATACATGGACTTACTCCAAGAGACGTTGTAACCTTTTTTTAAATAAATATCCTGTTAGTAACTGAATCAATGCACAGAACAATTGTGTAAGATATAAAGTTATATGTATATATATATTATATATATATATATATATATATATATATATATATATATATATATATAAATATACAGTTTTTTGTATTCACAGACATTAAGCCATAAATATTATATAATATCCACTTCAACATACCTCGGGAATATCTTACACCAAAAGGGAATTATAATTGACGAGTGCTTCGTCACCAGTGCGAAGAAACACTCATCAATTATAACTCCCCTTGGGTGTAAGTTACACTAGAAGCAGAGCGAATAGGATATTAGACGATATTTGTGGCTTAATATATATATTATATATATATATATATATAAATATATATATATAAAATTATTAAATGGAAACTCGTCCCTCTATTAGTATACACTCGTCATCAGTAACGGATCTTGGTTGCATTACGACACATCTTACCAAGTTTGTTTAGAATTAAGTATAGGTAAGTATAATATATATATATATATATATATTTATATTATATCATAATAAGATATAAATGACTTATAATATTGTTATTAATATATATATATATAATATTGATAGATATATAAAAAATATTTTTTTTTTTTATTTAAATACTATATATATGTGTGTGTGTGTGTGTGAGTGTGTGTGTGGGTTTATTTATAAGGAAACACGCGCGCACAGTGTATATCCGAACATATTACAGTTAATGCGATGAATTCTTGGCGACTGCAATAAAATATGCAAGAATTTTGCAAGCGTCTGATTCCCGAGAAAAATAACTGAAATAAGTGAAGCCTTATCACTTGTCTAATGCTGCATATAATCACTGAGGAATCTCTCAATTGCAAATATTTTTACGTTGCTTTTGACCTTCCAGCCTAAAAGCTTTACGATGTCGACTCATAAGTAGTAAAGCTAAAAAAAATGAAAAATTCTTACAGCAAAAAAATAAATATAATCAAACAAGTTCAGAGAGAGAGAGAGAGAGAGAGAGAGAGAGAGAGAGAGAGAGAGAGAGAGAGAGATTTTTTACATTAAACATTTTCATATCAAACATTCTAAGGCGATGGAATCCTTGCAAATGTCACCAATTACTGCTATTTCTTTCTCCAACAGTAAGAGGTGACAGAAAAATCTCTAACGTTTTACAACATTAACTGGAAAGGTAATTAGTGCACGCCATTCACACAGTCTTCATTTCCCTTAAAAAAGAAAAGAAAAGCAATCATAGAATCTCAAAAAAAAAAAAAAAAAAAGTCCATAGCTCCGTCTTAGTCTTCTTCACAAACAATTCAATTATACAACTGGTCTTACGGTGAAAAGGGGGAAGAAAGATAAACATATATATATATATATATAATCTATATATATATATATATATATATATATGCATATTTATATATACATACATAAATGTATAAATACATGTATGTATGTATGTATGTATGAATGTATGTATGTGTGTCTACATACATATATATAAATTATATGTATGTATACACACACACAAATATATATATATATATATAGTTATATATATATATATATATATATATATATATATATATATATATATATACGTTCGTGTATGTATATTCATACACATATATGTGTGTGAGTTTGTGTGGTGTACATACATTCGTGAGTAAAATAAATGTATGCATTGATTTGTGAATAAAAAAAAAACCGTATGTATTCATTACTGAAAAAAGTAAAACATATATATATATATATATATATATATATATATATATATATATTATGTATATATATTTATATATATATATATTTATAAGTGAATAAAATAAATGAATCCTGAGACATCTGATCTTGCAACGGAAACGCAAACGACAACACATCCAGACGGATTTTACTCAGATGCAGCCCCCGTATTATTATTATTATTATTATTATTATTATTATTATTATTATTATCATAAGCCCGACGTTCCTTGCTAATGCAATTGAAAATAAGCAGTCGAGAGAGAGAGAGAGAGAGAGAGAGAGAGAGGAGAAGAGAGAGATAGAGAGAGAGAGAGGAGAGAGAGAGAGAGAGAGGCGACACAAAGATGCAATTAAAGGAAACTCAACAGGAAAAACTTCCTATGTCTTCCAGAGAGGTCTCGAAATTTTGCTTCCCCTTTCGAGAAGGGAGAAAACGGACTCGGAAAAAGAGGAGCAGGAGGAGAAAGAGAAAAGCAGTCCTCTTGATAAGTCGACAAAAGGAGAGAGAGAGAGGGAGAAAGAGAGAGGAGAGACGAACGAGAAATAAAATGAAGGACGAACGAACAATGGCGTACACAATAGACTCTGTCTGTTGCCTGTGAAAAGAATTTTAAACAAAGGCTCCCAATGCTTCGTTTTGGAGAGTGAAAGGCGTAAGGAAAATTTTTTGGTAATTTGAGGGAAGGTGGCCCGGAAGGGCGACATCAATTATATATATTCATGGTAACGTCAGTCACCTATACCTCAGGGGAGCGAGTGCACTCTTGCACGCACCACTTGATTTAAAACAAGCGTTCGCGCACGAATGCACGAAATGCTATCATATACGAATGAAATATTTAAGATGAATATAACTTTTATTCTGTTAGATTCTCAAAAATGACCACCATTTTGCATTTACGATATCAGCGTATCAACTATTTATCTGGTACCCTTAACAACAGCACCATTAACCCACACCATGCATCCCCAACCTGTCGTAATTCAACTGCAACACCGAAAATACGTACAAAATACGCCGTGGGTAACCACTCCTTACACAGTTAGATGATGCAATTATAAAAAAAAAAAAAAAAAAAAAAAACAGCTAGCTGGGATTGCACCATGCATAAGCTATTGTTATTATCAGAGGTTTCAGTCAGCATCTGGGTGTAATGCACCTCGGGGGAGGAGGAGTACTTTGTTCCTTTGTCGATATCTTTCGCCCGTTTCGGAACGCCGTGTCATAAGGCCCGCGGGGTACGGAAACTTGTTCTTTACCTCGTGACCCCCGAGCTACTGTCGCTCCGACGTCATCTGCAGGAGTTTTCGTTTGACTTCTAAACCCTCCTGTTTGACGGATATTCATTTGCCCCTTTGCCAGGGTATAGCTTACCTATGATCTAGCAGATGATCCGTGATTGTATCAATGTATCAATCATGCCTTCGTATCTTATTCGCTGCCTTACCTGCCAGT
>NC_061088.1:83560735-83655735 GCF_015104395.2 Macrobrachium nipponense
ATGAAAGAGTAAAAAATAAATAATGTGCATGATAACAGTAGAGAACAATTATTTCTAATAAAAAATAGCGTAATACGTTGCATTTTCGTTGGTGGAATAACGCTTTATTCGACCGTAGATTTTAGCACGCGCCCCGAATAAGTTGAAGGTCGGATCACGCCTTGTTTCCTTTGAATCGAGTGGGATCAATCGATTCATATTAATCAGGGCGCGTGTTTGTTAATCATGCCGATCAACGGAGAAAAATATTTCGAAATTGTCTTGGAAATGAAGAGGGAAAAAAATGACTGAGCCGATCATGACGAAATTCGGCGGAAATTCATTGACGATTACGATCAGGTTTAAAACCAAAATCATTATCGCTTCAATAGGGCTGATTGATTGACGTCATTAACAGGGCCAAAGCCAGGCACAGGTCATCGACCTGTTCTACATAGTTTATTAAAAAACTCATTAATCCTCAGCATTTTTTTTTCTTTTTTTTAAAGTCTATCTTGAAATAGGTTTACTCGCTGGGGGCTCTCATCAGATGTACATGATATTCCTTTTCGTACACTGACTGATAGACCGCTTGTGCATGCTCGCTCTCTCTCTCTCTCTCTCTCTCTCTCTCTCTCTCTCTCTCTCTGCATATAAATCTATATATGCATATCTATATCTAAACAATATATATATATATATATATAATATATAAGTATATAATTATATATATAGTTTATACTTGTTTATTATATATTATATCATAAAATACGTAGGTAGATACGTATTTATTCATATATGTATATGTACATTATATATCATAGTATGTTATATCGTATTATTACCTATATATATATATAAAATAGATATATATATATATATATATATATATATATATATATGATATTATATTAGTGTATACTGATGTACTATATATATATATATAATAATATATCTATAGTATACTGATGTATGATTATATATATATATATCAGCATAAAATAATCTATATATATACATGCATGTATACTCATACATACGCTCCTATCTCACTATATCAAAGAGATATCCCGAACAAAGCATACGGCTCCTAGCACTGCTCTGGGAATACCGAGTTTTCTTGAAGAAGCCTCTTCACGGGGTGTCATTCTCCAATAACTGCCGTTGGTGGGTCATTCAGTTACCGGTTCGCAATGCTTCTAAGTTCCTGCGTTTGAGTTTATTAAACCAACCTTTTCCTTCTATTTCCTTTTATCGTATTACGACTTATCGAAATGTAAAATGCTGCTCGTTCGAGAAATGCGGAGGAAGTTTTCATTTTTGTTCAAGATAGGATAGTTTTGCATTTTGGTTTTTAGTTTTCTGTAAAAGAAAAAAACTATTGCGATGGCTTTGTCTGTCCGTCCGCACTTTTTCTGTCCGCCTTCATATCTTAAGAACTGCTGACGCTAGAGGGCTGCAAATTGGTATATTGATCATCCCCCCTCCAGTCATCAAACGTATCGAATTGCAACCCTCTAGCCTCAGTAGTTTTTATTCCATTTAAGGATAAAGTTAACCATGCTCGTGCCTCTGACACCGCAACAACACAGGCCACCACAGCCTGCTGAGAGTTTCATGGGCCGTGGCTCATACAGCGTTACAGTACCGAGACACCGAAAGAGATATCTATTTTCGGTGCTCTTGATTATACGCTGTACTTGGAAAACTTCGGTGTATTTTTAACGTTTTTATATATTTATTTATTTTTACTTTCGTTGTTACCTAGTCAAGACCCTCAGTAGGTAATGTCATCTAATATACAAATATACTAATACCTTACTAATATCTAATATACTAATATCTTACCCTAGTTAAGAGACAAACACAGAAGTTAGGAACGCTGAACTCACTAATTTCGTAGATTCAACAAATTCTTGGAAACACTCCGGAGATGTATGTACCCTTATATGTACAAACAACAAACAACAAACAACCTACAAAATGGATAATGTATCATTATTTACCCAAAGAATACCTTCTCTGGCAAACTTAATCATCCGAAACCTTCGATGACCGTTTTGTGTACGCGGAGAAATATTAATGAACGAGGCCCCAATTAGGCGATAGTGCTACTCTACAAACGGGCCCCCCCTCCCCCTCTCTCTCTCTCTCTCTCTCTCTCTCTCTCTCTCTCTCTCGTCGACGAATGGATGTGAAATGAGGCAAAGTTGAAATAGCTTTTTAAACAGCATTAGGGCAAAATTGCCTTCTCTCGTGGGAGGAGGAAACTTCATGTACTTGAATTTCGGAAGACCTCTCAAAGTAGCCCTGGGCCGATCAACATAATCGAGCCCCAAACGTTTTCTTTGGACGTTTTTACGATGTTAATTAACATCACACTGTTATTGGCCTTGCAAAAACGTTCAGCAATTATCATCACCATCATCTGCTTTCTCTTGAAGTTTTTATGATGATAATAAGGGTGATGAGAATTGCCAGACGATTTTGCGATGTTAATAAGTTAACATTGCAAAAACGTTTCTCAATTATTATGACAATTAACATCGCCCTAAAAACTTTGATGGAAAGCAAATGGTGGTGACAATTACGAAGCGTTTTTGAGATGTTAATAATAGAGTGAGGTTAATATTGCAAAACATGTTTTTCAGTTATTATGACAATTAACATCATCCAATTAACATCATCCTAAAAACTGTAAGGGCAAGCAAATGGTGACATAATTAAGAAACGTTTTTCACTATGTTAATAATAGTGTGAAGCTAACATTGCCAAAACGTTTCTCAGTTATTATCATCATTTTCACCATCTTGAAAACTGAAAGGGAAAGGGAATGGTGATGAAAATTACCAAACGTTTTTCCGATGCCATTAATAGTGTGAAGCTAACATTGCAAAAAAAAATAAATAAATAAAAAAAAACCGTATAGCATTTACTATCACCATTATCATCGTAATGAAAACTGAAAGGGCAAGCAAATGGTCATAATAATTTAGAAATTGAGAAACGTTTTTGCGATGTCAATAATAGTGTGAAGCTAACACTGCAAAAAAAACGTTAGGGAATTACAAATGGCGCGACATTATAAACGCCCCGTCGTCGTTGCGCGTTCATTGACGACTTCCTCTTTCTCTGCTCTCTTTCCAATAACTGGACGAAATTCCAAATCGCAGGAGAGCGAAATAGGGAAGCAGAATGCGTTCATTCAGCTCCATGGCCCAACACGACCTGTATATCAAATGCAATATTTCCCCCACACAAAAGAACGGTTTACATTTTAATTATTACTCTGTAAGGGATAACTGACCGGGCGAGCTTTTATTATTATTTTTTATATTGGTTGTTATTATTACTGTCATTAAAAAAATATATTCATACTGGCAAAAGTCTTGAAATGGAGAAACAAATCCAGTTATAGACGTATATGTACGTATATTTTTAAAGACAAAGTTGTACAGAAATAGTTACGAGAAACCGAAGTGTTTCCCAAAAGCTTTCTGTGCAGATATATCCTTAAATATATGTCCATGTACATAACTGTGGATTGGTTTCTCCAATATCACTAGTGTTCTGGCGATTAAAGATTCATTTTCCTGCCACTGTCATTATCGTCACTTTTTTGTCCTACTTTCACTATTTTGAGAGCAAACGCTGCTCTTCTACCAATACGACAAACAAAGATTTATCAATTACCAAAGCTGCTACTCTTACTATCACGACTACTGAATATTAACATACGATAACCATAACTCTGAATTTCTCTCTCTTCAGGGTCGAGCGCGCGCATCTGGGAATCTGACTTGGAATTTTATTTTGGTTCAGGTCGGGTTCAGGGAGCGATGGGAACTGATTTCCCAAATGAAATTACCAGAGTTGCGAAACCAAAATGTGAGAGCGATCAATATCCAGATAACAACAGGCGCAGCTCAAGCCAATACTTTCAATATCACGTCGAAACACATTCGAAAATTAATGTATTTCTGGCGGCTTTTTTTATTTATTCCTATTATATGTAAGCAAGCCTGGAACTCTCTCTCTCTCTCTCTCTCTCTCTCTCTCTCTCTCTCTCTCTCTCTCTCTCTCTCCAACAACACGCCAGCAATACAATCGAAAATTTATGCATTTTAACCTTCTTTTTTTATCCCTATTATATTGTAAGCCTGGAACTCTCTCTCTCGCTCTCTCTCTCTCTCTCTCTCCAACTACACGCCAACAATACAACCGAAATTAATGCATTTTTAGCTTATTTTATTTATCCCTTTTATATGTAAGCCTGGAACTCTCTCTCTCTCTCTCTCTCTCTCTCTCTCTCTCTCTCTCTCTCTCTCTCTCTCTCACTCTCTCTCCAACAGCAGCCAGACACAGCGATGGGCGGCGGGAAGCGGGGAAAAATCAATTATGCCGACTGCAATTCAATCCATACTTGTTGCACATAACGAGAAAATACCTAATGGATAGAATGCGATGATCGGGAGGAAAAATCGTCATCGAAATTGATGGAATTCCGATTAATTAACCTAATGAAGATACGCGTAATTAATTCCCTAGGAAATACGTCGCCGATAATGACGAGTTAATAGGTGCAACGGCGCACCGGATCAAAATAAAGACTTGAACGATAGGAATCCGAAAGGATTTCGGGGAAATATCGAAAGAGAGGCTCTTGGACGTGGACATACACATACACATACACACACACACACACACACACACACACACACACGCTGCAGGGACAAATGCAAATGCCGAGTGGCTAAAGTCCGTGACCTCATGGATGAAAGGGAAGAGTAAGACAGATGCTTGTTTATCCTGAAAATTTTAAGACAATTTTTGTAGGGATAGAAAGAAGTGGATCAGCAAGGCCCCTGGTTCAGATCATATTACACCTAACTGCTGAAGTTTCAAATGGATTTGCCCCAGAGCTTTGTTGCCCTTTTCACCTAATGTCATGTATTTGTATTAGTTTTCCTCTAGCATTAGCTGAGCCCGTACCGAAGGAAGGCAACTTGTTCGATATTTTAAGGTATGGCTCCATCTTAAGAGTTTGATGCTGTTATAACTCTGAACTTTTTCAAATAGTTTCAGAAATTCCAGATCTGTATAAAGCTGACGGCAAAAATCTGCGGCAGATGTCAGCGTAACCTTTAGTGGTTGCTAAGCCTCAGCTCCAGCAATAACGAGAAGAATTTCATGAGAATAGACCCTCTTTTGAACAAGTCTTGTTAAAAAGGCAACACTGAGAAATCCTTGATAAGGAAAATAGAGAAGACTCTATACAAAATTAATGGAGCAGATGCAGCGACCTTTTTTAACAAGACTTGAGAAGAATTTCAGTCATATCGGCTGCGAATATTTGCAGTCAGTTCCAAGTAAACAAACTAGATGATGGCTCAGTCAAAATAACACGGGCTACAATCCTACTGGCGGCAAGTAACCCTCTCTGCAGGTGTCACACTGGATGGCATTTGAGCAGAAAAAATCACTTAGGACAAACGACCGTGTTATAAAATATATTTATTTGCAATACAGAAACTAACATCTGTAGATTCATTTTGAGAAATTTATAATATGTAGTTGGTTGTCAGTTGATGCTAGTTCACTTGGAGTAGTAACTGCTTCTGGTCAGCAAACCTAAAAGCATTGGCAGATATACTCCTGTCCCAAGCTTCCCACTCCACCTTGAGCCAGCCCTAAAAGATAGATAAGTCTTTAACCACCCAATTCAAATTGGAAACTAGAATTTGTATAGAATTGTTTAAATGAAAATATAAATATAATTTTTTTGACTACACTAAAATTTTGTTCAATATATAAAGGCAAATCAACAAATTAAATTCACCTCCAAAAAACAAATCTCAATTTAATATTAATTTCTAAAATTGCAAATCAAAAGCCAACAATTTCAATCATATTTTGACCTAATTAACAAATTAAATATATGTGATGAAGGCATCACTTAGAATATATGTTAAAAGGCCGAATTTCAATAAATAAGCAATTTATGGTCGACAATTGATAATTTTAATTAGAGTAGCCTATAAACAAACCTAGTTTCACGAGCGATTTTCAATTACTGTGCTCAAGGCTTTATTTATTTTTTGACTTGAGGATGATAAAAGTCACCAAGAAATGCCACTACTATTGTGCCAATCAATACAATGACCCACCTTATAGTGACTTCATAGGATGAAATAGAGAATGGATATGATAATTCCATAGCCATCCACTGAGGTCGCCTCCATATTCATCAGACGAGGTGTAGAGATAATTTAATTCTTCATGGTATTACACTCAGTATTCATAGCACTGAACACAATGAGTCCCATCGTTGTGTTGTCCTGAAAAATGTCCAGCACTACGACGAAGAATATAAATCCATAAAATATCCAAAAGGAAGGTGAGGCGAGGGAGAGTCTTCACTCCTTGACGGTTGGTGTTGGACTGCTTTTTTTTCTTCCGACCGTGACTTCGAGGTTCTTCGTAGAGTTGTTTGGCTCGGAATATTCAGAAAATTAGGTAGTTAGTAGTTATCTTTAACTCCTCTTTACTTTGGTTTGCACAACGAAGGTTGAGGTCAGTTAATTAGCACAATTTTATTTACGGTGATATTAGGAAAAATAAAGCCTCAAACATTAATTGAACAAACCGGAATTAAATTAAAAAAAACAAACAATTAAATTAAAGGAAACAAATTCAAAGAAATTATAAAGTAAACTACGGAGATAATTACCAATTCCAAGGAATGTTTCTCCATGTAAGGTAATTAGCGATCATAAAGAAATTTTCTCAATCACCCAAAATAGCAATAAACTTTTTACAAAATGTTTATAGGAATATATATTTAAATATATATTTTATACACTCCGAGGGGAGGGATTGAATTTTCATCTGAAAAATCAATGGAAAATAAATTTAAAACAAAAACTTAACTAGTAATATATACAGATTAAAGGTCTTCCCGTGAAAGAATTTCCTTAGTTTTAGCCATGCTGTCAATGATCACTTGACATTAAAGGAATCAGGCTTGTCACATGACGCTTGACAAATCTTCGACTTTTACCTAGCATTACTTTAGCCCCAGTAACTTCATCGTAAATATTCTTAGTGAGCTCTTTAACAATTCCTATGGGGTAATCAATGGCTTTGGTCATATTTTCCTTAACTAGAACTAGATCTCCTACCTTTAACTGCTTATGTGGTACAGGTTTATACCTATCCTTTTTACTTGTTGCTTGATATACAAGATGGTTTAAAAATTCATTATTATAGATGTCTATCAGCTTAGATTGTACTTTAACAAGTTTTTCATAGGAGTTCCTTATCAAATCCACTGGATCAACTGACCAATCCGGATCTAAAGTAGTACCTTGCAACTGTGGAATGATATTCAATGTTACAAGATCGCGGCCATATAACAACTTCTCCGGAGTTATGACTTCAGGCAATTTCTCCAGAGAATATTCTCTCAATGAGTCTTTAAAGGCTATAGGCCTGCGATTAATAAGGTGAACTGTTTAGATACAATAAACTCAAAATCCTTGTATGGTAAAATGTTCTTACCAATAGCTCCTTGTATCAGTCTTTTAGACAGCTTAACACAGATTTCAACTAATCCCCCAAGTTCACTGTTACCCTTATAATAGTGGTCAAATTTGATCTCATTCATATTATGCCTTCTCAGAAAATCTTTAGTTTCAAAATCAGAAAGAAAAGTCTCTATAATATTGGATCCAGCAGTCATTTGAGTTCCCAAATCAGAGACAATTACATCAGGCATTCCAAATTGATAAATGTGGAGCTGCAAGGCTCTTAGCAAATCCTCAACCGAGAGACTATCACACAGCTTTAGATTTACCGCTCTTGACCACATGCAACTAATTACAAGGATCCATACCTTTTCTTTGGAATTGTTCACTTTAACATAAAAGGGTCCCATATGATCAATGTAAATATTACGGAATGGGACATTTGATGGATCAATTCTAACCTCACATAAGACTTTGATTTAATTTAATAGGTCTTTTCCCTGAACCTTTTTGTGTTTTGCATCCAATACAGGCCCTTCTATACTTCTTTACTAAAGAAAATATATGGGAATCCAAACAGTTTTCCTAATTTTCTTTTTGTATAACAGAAATAACACCCTGCATGATGTAAGCTAAGATGTGTGTGCCTAATTAACAAAGGAACTAATGGGCTACACTTTGACATCAGCAGTGGAAAACCATACTCCCTGTATTTCCTAATTTTCTTGATTCTGTCACACTTACTTTTTACTCTCAGCAACCCTTTGTTATCTTGGTATACATTTAGCTGAGAAACCAAAGGTGGAATGTCACTTAATTTCTTTGAAGCAGAATTAAAGTACTCAAAAATCTCAGGAAACAGACTTCTCTGGTCCAACAGAATTACTCTATGATATGCCTCCCTGTAAATAGTTAAAATCAGCAGAGTGAAGAAACAAATGAGAATACTTGTCTGGATGTTTGCGAACTAAGGAGGTTTTCAGACAATTTACAAATTTTAACACTAAAGCATTAATATTAACCAGCTTACCAAAACTAGATACCTTTTCAGGAGGAATTAATTGATAATGATCAGTGCCTTGAATTTCAACATAACCTGCAAATTTTTCTACCCTTTCAGAATAATCTGGGTCTGGAACCAGTACTGTAAGAATATCTCTACTAATAGTGTTATCTGATGCATCAGTCAAAAATTCTGGTCCCGTGATAAAATTAGTCTTAGTTAACTGATTATGAGAAATAGGTCTGGTTACACAGTCTGCTGGGTTCTGCACACCTGAAACAAAAGAAAACTCCACCTGATGTGCCTCACACAAGTTAGCAATGTGTTCTAGTCTATTAAGAACAAACACTGAGCGTTTCTGCATTTTATCAAGCTTATGTACATACGAGTTGACCCAGCTAACCGTAACCAGACTGTCAGAGTACATTCGCAGTTATAATCTTTATAGCTTCAATGCACCGATCTCCAGCAATATCTTGATATATATCAATTAAGCACTCTGTACCCAAAGACAATGCTTGTAGCTCAAGAGACGGAATGGATTTTGACTCCAATTGTTTGTTGACAATCTTCGATTTTGACATTACGAAAGAAACAACATTTGTATTCAAGTTAAGAAGGTAAATGACGCAACCAAACATGACCTTACTACTGTCGGCAAATCCTACAAGATCATATAAATCCTCCCTATTTTCCAACATTTCTGTCCAACTTAACTGGTGGAGCAGAGTTTGCCTGCCTGGCAATACAACGACTTCTCCCTTACTGAGAGTCTGTCAAGGTATCATCCCATCCCAAATTTCTTTGAACTTGCAAATCGTGCAAAAATAGCTTTGCTCTGTTCAGAAGGGGAGCATTAAAATTGTGCACATCAAAATGGCTAGCAATAGACTTCAAAATAAGTCTCTTAGTGTTTGCTGAAATATCTAAAATGATTGCCTTGGTAGAAATCTTATCAGTGGAACGATGCCACTGAAGACCTAGCAGTTTAATAGGGTCAGAGGTCACTTTATCAAAATCATCATCAATATTCTCTTGTAGAGATGAACAATTTGTTGCAAACTGTTGCAAGTTAAATCTATAAGTTTTGAATATATCAGGAAGCACAGAATATGCCCACTTAAGATCAGCTTCTTCATCTGTAGTGTAGCCCCATTGTCCATATATATTTAGTTGATATACAAGAGACTTCATCCTGTTTATTTTGGAGTCCAGCGCTTCATCCAATATCAAAATTTTAAAGAGGGCCAACATGAGAATTGTGGGACTACATCTTAATCCGAAACTCAACCTAGAACATTTATACCCTACTAATGAATAATCTGCTTTCTCAATATTTCTATACCAAAGAAACAGTAGTCTATTTTGATCATTTTCTGTCAAAGCAATTTGATTGAATGCTTTTTCAAGATCAAAGCATAATAAAAACTTACCAAATCTTAACTGTAGGAGAGCGGAGGCTAACTTTTGGTTTAATGAAGGCCCAGGAAATATTGCCATGTTGTGACTAACTGCAGTTGGGGATTTAGAACTTTTTTCATACAAATTAGAAAGAAAAACTACACGGCATTTAGTGGTGTCCCTCTCTGGTTTAAAGACCCCCATGAAAGGCATGAAACTATGCTCAGGATGAGTATCCATAAAATCCTCAAGATTATCAATTCTTTCTATGATGCCTAATGTCTCCTGAGTCTTAAAGGTGTCATTTACTAAGGCTAACTTATCAGGTAATTTTTCTAATTTAGATGTAAGGGTTTTCAACACTGATTTGGCTAATTTGTAGTTGCGGCCTAGTAGATGACTAACTTTTGGGTTCCATAACAGTGGCATACACAATCTTCCATCAACAGTCCCCTATGGGGTTTCTTCTAAAGCATACTCTATAAGCCTGTCATTCAGTTCTACATTATCTTCATGATATTGACCTCTGTCTTCCCCAACATAATATTTACAAGAGAGTTCTAAGCATTCATTTGTAGCCCTATTCAACTCAGATTCTATTATCTGACCATCATCATCAAACAACTCATATGTATTAGAAGTCTCCAAGTCATTTAAAGCTGAAGATTCTACTGAAACGTTTTCTTTAGTTCCTGTTGGAAGTACATTTACAGCTTTTAACATATGTTGCATATTTGACTTCATGGAAGAACAAGGCTTCAAGAATCTTAAATTGCTCTTTAATTTATTTATGTCTCCCTTTAGTAATATACCCAAGCATGTATCAGAATAAATGGAGTCATTTGATTTCCCAAATACTATATCCTTTTCAGGGATACAATGCAAGGACTCTGATCCTAATATAAATTTAATATTGTCTATCCTATCTGTAGAATTTAACAATCCCCGATCTGCTAGCTTGTATCCCCTTGAAAACAACCGCCCACTGACTACTTCATTTAGCCCAGGTAACTGCAATGAAACATCAATTGAGGGAAGACAAAATGCACATACAATGTAACTATTGCTACCAATTGGCAACTCAATTTCAACTTGTTTAGTCTTATAACTCTTAGAGGAATTAATACCATTAATGGTTAAAGAAACTGCATTATTTAAAACTTTCAAATTTAAATCTTGAGCCAAATTTTCTTCAATGTAATTTGCTTGACATCCAGTGTCTTTAAGGACCCTGAGATTGGTACCTTTAATTGAAATATTAAAAGTTGGCAAAATTGTATATCCCTCAACCTCACAATTTAAAACTTCAGTTATAGCAGCAACACTACTGCTTGAACTACCAGCTACACCTCCATTACCACTCTCAGAGTTTCTAACTCTATCTGTACTGTTACTGCTTTACTTTCTCTTTTTCTTTTTCGGAATTTGGATTCTTTTCTTTTTTTAATACTGGTAGCACCTTTTTCATCGGGACACAAAAATGACATATGCCAGCCTTTGCAGCTTTTACATCTGGAATTAAATCTGAATCTGCATTCTGATAATATGTGACTTGGATAGCCACACTTTGAGCAAGCACCCAATTCCTCCAATTTTTTTCTTTTATCTTTGCTGGATACAAAGTTAGGACATTTACTCAAAAAATGGCTGGGGTCTTTTGCCCTCAATTTACTGCAAATGCTGCATTTACCTACTTTAGAGTCAAAAGAAACCTTGGCAGCCAAGCTAGTAGTGTCAGACTTTTGTTTCTCTGCTTTCTTACCTTTTTTACCTTGTAAATATCTCTCACTAGCATCAAAGAAATTATCCCTAATTTCTGCAAGAGATGGCCTAATTTTGTTAGTTATGGCAGTCATATGACACTTAAATTTCTCATTTAAGCCATTCCAGAAGAAGAACTGAAGAAACATGTCAACATCAATATTTAAGGTCTTAACGCTTGCTACTAAATTGCTTACTTTCCCGATATATTCAAAAGGATCATCATCATCAGAAAGTTTTATTGAAGAGATTTGCTTTATGGTATTAAAAATTTGAATTTCTCTTGAGCCTAAAGCCTTCTCTAACAAAGCTTTTGCATCAGCATAACTGAACTGACTTTGAATCTCCAAAAAAAGTGTTAATTAATGTGAGAGCTCTTCCCTTTACCTGTTGTTTTAACAACAATAACTTATCATATTCTGGGAACTTAAACTTTGAAAGGGTTTGTTCAATTCTACAAAAAACTTCCCAAGATCTTCACCTTCAGTACTATTGAAGGTTGGTAAAGGAGCATGAGGACTCTTTAACAAGGACTGATGTGACTGATTATCTATAGGCAGATGCCGAACCTGAGGTAAATTTTGTAAAATAGAGATGCTCTCTTGAATTTTAGTTTTGTACTGTTCACATGCATCAAGCTCAACTTCCAAAGCAGCTTCATCACAGTCCTTAGAAAACTTTGAAGTTTGTATTTTAGAATCTAAGTCAGATAATTTTAGTGAAATGCTCTTCAAGCCTCAGTTTCAGTGTAGAACGTTCAATATCACTATATGATGAAAACTGATCCCTCTTATTGTAAATTTCAGTAACTGACTTTCTAACATATTTTCGAGATTTAATCAATAACTCAGTCATCTTGGTACCAGTTTCAGCAAGAATATAAAGCTAAACAAAGTCAAAACGGCAATGGAAATATACGTAATCTTAAAATTTAACCAAGGAAATATAAAAGTTAAATTACACCTCGTCTGACTAGCTTGGAAGTGAACCAGCAGCAATTCTTAACAACCAACATCCTCAATCCTGTCACGGTCGCCATGAGCAGAAAAAATCACTTAGGACAAACGACCGTGTTATAAAATATATTTATTTGCAATACAGAAACTAACATCTGTAGATTCATTTTGAGAAATTTATAATATGTAGTTGGTTGTCAGTTGATGCTAGTTCACTTGGAGTAGTAACTGCTTCTGGTCAGCAAACCTAAAAGCATTGGCAGATATACTCCTGTCCCAAGCTTCCCACTCCACCTTGAGCCAGCCCTAAAAGATAGATAAGTCTTTAACCACCCAATTCAAATTGGAACTAGAATTGTATAGAATTGTTTAAATGAAAATATAAATATAATTTTTTTGACTACACTAAAATTTTGTTCAATATATAAAGGCAAATCAACAAATTAAATTCACCTCCAAAAAACAAATCTCAATTTAATATTAATTTCTAAAATTGCAATCAAAAGCCACATTTCAATCATATTTTGACCTAATTAACAAATTAAATATATGTGATGAAGGCATCACTTAGAATATATGTTAAAAGGCCGAATTTCAATGAATAAGCAATTTGTATGGTCGACAATTGATAATTTTAATTAGAGTAGCCTATAAACAAACCTAGTTTCACGAGCGATTTTCAATTACTGTGCTCAAGGCTTTATTTATTTTTTGACTTGAGGATGATAAAAGTCACCAAGAAATGCCACTACTATTGTGCCAATCAATACAATGACCCACCTTATAGTGACTTCATAGGATGAAATAGAGAATGGATATGATAATTCCATAGCCATCACTGAGGTCGCCTCCATATTCATCAGACGAGGTGTAGAGATAATTTAATTCTTCATGGTATTACACTCAGTATTCATAGCACTGAACACAATGAGTCCCATCGTTGTGTTGTCCTGAAAAATGTCCAGCACTACGACGAAGAATATAAATCCATAAAATATCCAAAAGGAAGGTGAGGCGAGGGAGAGTCTTCACTCCTTGACGGTTGGTGTTGGACTGCTTTTTTTTTCTTCCGACCGTGACTTCGAGGTTCTTCGTAGAGTTGTTGGCTCGGAATATTCAGAAAATTAGGTAGTTTGTAGTTATCTTAACTCCTCTTTACTTTGGTTTGCACAACGAAGGTGAGGTCAGTTAATTAGCACAATTTTATTTACGGTGATATTAGGAAAAATAAAGCCTCAAACATTAATTGAACAAACCGGAATTAAATTAAAACAAACAAATTAAAGGAAAGGAAACAAATTCAAAGAAATTATAAAGTAAACTACGGAGATAATTACCAATTCCAAGGAATGTTTCTCCATGTAAGGTAATTAGCGATCATAAAGAAATTTTCTCAATCACCCAAAATAGCAATAAACTTTTTACAAAATGTTATAGGAATATATATTTAGATATATATTTTATACAGCATTATGTCATTTGATAATTTCTAACAAAAGACCGTCAGCCACATTACCTGACTATGACATCACTCCTTCAGTAGACATTTCTAGTCGTCTGACCAAACTATTTCTGATGGAAAATCTGCTAACTCCCCATTCCGACTAGTCTTTTATTGTGTTATTATATGACATCTCACCTTTGGTTTGAAGCCCATACCTGAGTGGGATCCTGCAATTCAATATATTCAAGCGGCAATTAATAAAATAAATAATAACTAACAATAATAATAATAATAAATAATTAATAATAATAATAAAAATAATAATAAAATAATAATAATAATTAAATTTAATAATAATCAATAATAATAATAATAATAATAATAATAATAGTAAAAATTCCTATATTTCCTGTTAACTATCCCCTCCCATTTTCTTTTTATTCTTCTAGCAACCGTTCTGGGTATTGAGATTAACTCTTATTGCCCTACTCCATTCCTTTTTTGGAACATTGCTCTCACAACTGTGATAGAAGACTCCTGACAGATCCTACTTCATCCTTATCCAACGTTCAGCTGACGAAGGTGAGAAACCTTTAGCAGCCGGGTCTGAATAATGTTTCGTTAATTCTGCTGCCTGGCCGCGATATATCTCCATCACATCTTTGATGCTCCTTCTCTCGAGAGGAGAGGCAAGCAGATCTATCGCTTTCCTCGGTGTTGCAGCTCTTCTTCGTCTCTGTTTTTTTTTTTTTTTTTTTTTTTTTTTTATTTCGTCTCCTTCTGGTCTGAGAAAGTAAGGGCACCAGTTTGGTCGAAGTTTTACGAAAAACAATACATCTCGACTTCGCCCCCGAAAAAGTAGCTTGCGAATATCAGTTACGAGACAGACAAACAGATAGCGAGTGACAAATGGTAGAGCGTTTACAAGCAATTTGTCTTATTCTCTGCTGATATTGAGAGGCTCTCGCCGACAATCCCTGTATTTTTCAAGTCTCCGCATTAACAGTAACTCGACACTCACGACATCGGGAGACGGAGCCACAGAGGGCCACGCTGGGGCGACGTTAGAGCCGAAAACTCGTCCGGCCGAAGTGTGAGAGACGACCTTCCCTCGAACCATCACAAATGACCTCGTCCTCGCCAGGAGCAACAACGCCATGCCGAGATGGGATTTAGGTATAGGGTGTCTCCCGAAGGGGATTAGATCGGCGGTAGCTAATTGAATACGAGTACTGTAGATCCTTTGTAAATGCTTCACGAGCATTTCACAGATTTTCACACACTTTCCTAGTAATCTTCTCCTCCTCCTCCTTCTCCTCCTCTCACACCCCAGGACAATTCTCGTAGAGACAGGGAATTATTCCCGAAGTGGCAAAGCGAATTATGCACCAAACATAAATTCTGCTCATTTTTCTCTCTTCTTCTTCTCTCGAGCCTTCATAATAGGCGATGACGAAATATCACAAAACAAACTGACAAAAAGGAAGACCAGCCAGGGAATTGCAAAGTGGTAATTTAAACAAGACAAAAAAAAGAAGAAAAAAAACGAGGCATAGCGGCATCTAATTCACTGTGAGCCAGACATACATACATACGTATATATAGCAGCTGAGCAGAGAGAAAGCATTAGAGTAACTGAAAGCATTTGAGCGCATTGGGGCAATTACTTCATTACGGACAAACGAAGAATGGATAAAATGCAACGGGACACGCAAATACAATTATGGCCGCCAGATCAGGCGATTCACAAATGGTGATGCAAAAAAAAAAAAAAAAAAAAAAAAAAAAAAAAAATCAGGAGAGAGAGAGAGAGAGAGAGAGAGAGAGAGAGAATATCAGCAACAACAGCAACACAATTAAACAATTCTCATTCAAACTTTATGGGGACAATTAATTGCATTGTGATAATGGAGAGGTGCGTTTTCATTACTGCTTTCACCTTTGTATTTGCAGGTCATTTATTCTCCAGGCAAAAAGGGTCAGGGGGAGGGGGAGAGGGAGGGGAGGGAAGAGATAGGAAGTGGTCAAAAAAGGAAAATAAGGGACAAAGCTTGTCATTGCGTTCGTGTGTACGGCTGCTGTTTGCAATAAGAGTAAATGAGACATGAAAAGTGTTAAATAAATAGAGAAACTCCATCAAACTCAAAATATGGAAAAATTTCACACTCACACATATATATATAAAAATATATGATATGATATATATTTATATATATATATAGATATATAGAAATATATATATATATATATATATATACTATATATATTAAATATATATATATATATAATCTTTATATTAAATTATATATTTCACATACGTGCTAATGCCGTGTGACAACACAAAAAATAGTTGCCACAAGTGCATTAGCATCTAAAGAGAAAATATTTACCAGATAGACTGCCTATAAAGAATACACACACACACACACACACACACACACACACACATATATATATATATATATATATATATATATATAGATAGATAGATAGATAGATAGATAGATAGATAGATAGATAGACAGAGAGAGAGAGAGAGAGAGAGAGAGAGAGAGAGAGAGAGAGAGAGAGTTGGTTAAAAACCTTACCACCTGATTAAAAGAAAGAAAAAAAATCTACCCAAAACAGCCGGTGGTTGGAGGCGGTGGGAGTGAGGTTTACTATAGATTTAAGCTGTTATATTTTTATAGTTAGGTGATAGTCGTGGTACGCAAAGAAGCGTGCAAAATGTCATGAACCTGACGTCCTCATCCCCAAAATAGTCGCTGAAAACCGGCGGTTGAGTTAACAGCTTCTGTAGCCATCACCTGTAGAAGAAAGTAAGATGTGTTCTCGTGAAGAGGGTGAAATGAAAAAGCTAAGATGTAGCAGTGCGTTATTATTCAACAGTGAAACCGTCGATGGCTCCCATAACGCCAGGTAGCTTTTAATGCGATCCGCCTTCAAACATTTCCAATTAAGCCCGACGTCTCCTGCAACCCAGGCACTGAAGACCAAATCTGTTCTCGAAGGTTCCCGTGAATGCAATCTACAGAGACAGCGCCGGCGCCCGTTCAAGACGAGACTATTTCGGAGTAATGAGAAATCTGCCATACCATTGTTTAATTGCTTGTTAGAAACGTTACGGATGAAAATCAATATGAATGTTCGTTTTTTCTTAAAATAACAAATGAGGGGAAACCTTTCGAATCACACGTCGTCTCCGATGGTTAGGGGGGAATCCAGAGGGCTACGTCGGGCCTCTACAGTATAAGCTGAGCTGAATGTATAATTTAGGCCAAAGGCCAAGCACTAGGACCTATGAGGTCATTCAGCGCTGAAACTGAAATTGACAGTAAAAGGTCTGAAAGGTGTAACAGGAGGAAACCATCAAAACAGTTGCTTTATGAATCAACTGTTAGGAGAGGGTGAAAAGTAAGATGGAAGAAAGTGAATATGAAAGGAGATACAGTAAAAGGAATGAAAGGGGTTTCAGCTATAGAGGCCACTGTATAAGGACCCGTGCGGTCTCCAGTTTACCAAAAATGTGCAGTACCGGGCTTGAGAGTTACGGGCTGCTCTAGGAGCAAGAGCCCGTGCTGGTACAAAGCCAGCTAAACCATCACTAACACCAGCCAGCTTGAAAGTACAGAGTCTCCTGCTTTTAATTTTCACTTGCTTGTACATTCACCTGCACATCCTACTTTTGATTTTCCCTTGCTTGTATGTATATTCATCTGCACATCCTACTAGATTTTCCCTTGCTTGTATATTCATCTGTACAGGCTACTTTTGATTTTCCCTTGCTTGTATATTCATCTGTACAGCCTACTTTTGATTTTCACTTGCTTGTATATTCATCTGCACATCCTACTAGATTTTCCCTTGCTTGTAAATTTATCTGTACAGCCTACTTTTGATTTTCCCCTGCTTGTATAAGTATTCATCTGCACACACACATACAGAGTTCACCAACTGTGGAATACTTCCTGAGAACCTATATCGTTATTTGACAAATAGCTTTTCCTCATCTGCTCATCTTTCTTCGCTGTCTGAGTACAAAATAAAAAAAAAGAAAAAAAAAAAAAAACTTCGGCAGCTAACATTTGCAAAGAATATTCGCGGACCCTTCAATATTTTCGCGAGACGCTCTAAAATTGCCTCGGGAAGTATTATGAAAAGGATATCTTTATCAACATGCGCTGTTTACCCCATTGCACATTTTCATCACGAAAGTTTCCATTACCTTAGAGAGAGAGAGAGAGAGAGAGAGAGAGAGAGAGAGAGAGAGAGAGAGGTTTTAGGTCAAGAGGGCCTTTGGCATATTGTTTTTAAAGTTCGGTCTTCGGGAACAATACCTTAGATATGACATAGATGTGATTCACCTGACTTATGTTGCTTTTATTCGCAGGTCAGGAGGTAAAGACGCGCGTGGAAAAAGTCAACCTCCTTCATACAATGGTAACTCTGATTACGGGTTCGGGAGGGCGACTTACAAAACGGTTCACAGATGTTGAAGACGTTAACTACGGGATGCGGGAACAATAGGGCATTAATATAAAGGAGGCCAACGTTGTAGTCTGTTTAGGTATAAACTACACACACACACACACACACACACACACCTACTGCTGGTTGTGATATTCTTGGATTTTAGTGTAGAATAACGCTTAAATTGTAAGGAATATGAAATAGAAAGAAAGAAATGTGTAAAATGTATACATTCTCTCTCTCTCTCTCTCTCTCTCTCTCTCTCCTCTCTCTCTCCTCTCTCTCTCTGAGAACTTATCAAATAAGGAAACCCAAACACAACCGGCTGCTCTGCTCTTGAGAAAAAAATATATAATAGACTAACATACCATAAGGAGATCCAGGAAAGAGTAACTGAACCAAGAACCTGATAATAACTTGTCAAGTTGTCAGAGAGAGAGAGAGAGAGAGAGAGAGAGAGAGAGAGAGAGAGGAAATGATAACCTCCCAACTTCAAGGGGAAACTATTCCCGTATCACACCTGACTGTCTGAAAGCACACGCTGCTCACATATATGTGTAGCTCAACTGTTAACAACTTGACAAGGTAGAACAAAACCCAATCTGCTTTCCCATGCACAGGAAGAGTAAAAAAAAAAACCATTTCACTTACCCAAGCACAGGAAACACGTCAACAAAAGAGCAATCAGACTTAATTCCTTTTTCCCCATACACTGGAATAGTAACAAAGCAAAATTCAATTTCACTGCATGTAGAAGGAGCAACAAGAGACCACTGCATTCGGTTTTCCCAACCACAGGATAAGCAACAACTCATTCCATTCTTTCCACTTCTAATGAAAAGCAACAAGAAGCCATTCTGTTTTCCCATATAAGAGAACAGTAACAAGAACCCAACCTGTTTTCCCTCACGAACAAACAGCAATAAGACCTCAACCTGTTTTCCCATACAAAGAAACAGCAATAAGATCCAAACCTGTTTTCCCTCACAAACAAACAGCACCAAGACACAAACCTGTTTTCCTACCCATCCACACGAACAGCAACTACTACACCATTTACTTTCTTCATTCATCTGAGGAGACGTAACCCCATTCCGTTTTCCCCTCCTCAAGACGAGGAAACAATACCCCATTCCGTTTTCCCCTGCACAAGACGAGGAGACAATACCCCATTCCGTTTTCCCCTCCACAAGACGAGGAGACAATACCCCATTCCGTTTTCCCTTCCACAAGACGAGGGAGGACAATACCCCATTCCGTTTTCCCCTCCTCAAGACGAGGAGACAATACCCCATTCCGTTTCCCCTCCTCAAGACGAGGAGGACAATACCCCCATTCCTTTTTCCCCTCCACAAGACGAGGAGACAATACCCCATTCCGTTTTCCCCTCCACAAGACGAGGAGACAATACCCCATTCCGTTTTCCCCTCCACAAGACGAGACACAAAAACACCATTAATTTTCCCGTCCACAGAAAGAACAACTAAACCCCCATGGGTTTCCCTATACAGGAAAAGCAACGACCACCTATTGTTTTAAAGTCAATAGAGAGTAGTCGATATAACATTCTATAAAATGTCTAAAATTAATCCTAATAAAGTTCGGACGAGGAATGAGCGGGTGGAGGTTTCACCCGCAACCAAGGATCGTCTTGCATTTCGAAGTTCATTAAACAGAAGCAGTTATAAGTCACTGATTGGGTCAACTTGCGTCGCAACTGCAGTTTATGCGTGATTAAAGGACATTCTGCAAAGGAAGCCAAATGTCGGAGTGGGAAATTGAGTGCACGGTTCAATTACGTCTTTCAATTAGCCTTACAAGCCAAAGTGCCAACTAATGCGTGTGAGAAACTAAATTCTGCCGAAAAAAACCGGTCGGTTTTTAATTACTTACACTCGCTTTTCCTTCTCTTCTTCCTTTCTTATCAAAACTAGTCTAAAACTAGCGAAGAATTATTATTCGCCATTCTTCCTCCATTTGGAAGAACCATAATGGGACTTTGAACGTGAATGAAGACACGTGAGCAGAAAAAGTAAAATGCTATATATGTAAATGTATACAATATAAATGTGTATATATCCCTAAAAATATGCACAACATTTATAAATGAACGTTATTTAAAGTGCTGAATTCTTAATAACCCCCTGCGCCAAACTTCAAATTATTAGAGACTTCATACACAAAGCTATTCAGCTCTGCCTTGACCACACTTTCTCCCTTGGAAGACAAAATATGGGAAACTGTTATTCTCCGGCACCCCCCTCCCCTTCTTGGAAAATTGCAGTGGTTGTTCCCATTAAGAAACCACTGAAAGATCCACATCTTCCTGAATGCTGAGGCTCTTCTTCCAATACCTTTGTAGGTCTACCTCTCCTCTCTTCCAGAGCTTACGAAATGTACTCTATTCACCAGCCTATTATCATCCATCCATTCCACATGTCTGTACTACTTAAAAACACTCTAAATCAGCACCCTGATCCACAATTCTATCTTCGCTCTAACATTTTTACCACATCTCCCTTTCTTCGCTAAGGTGAGTTGGCTAAACATTCGTTTCGTATATTCCATCACTGGTTTCCATAGACACCGAGAGCTTCCTCTCAATGTTTTGGACATGTGACTAGCCTCTTCTCTCACCCTACAATCGTCAGATAAAAAATTTCAAAAATGCTTTTAATCTCTTTTCCATTACTCCATCTTCCTTGTTTCACTTACCCTCATGATTTTTGTTTTGGTCACATTCACTTTCAACTTTCTCCACTTGCGAATACTGTGAATCTCTTTCACAAGTCTCAGGAGTTTTTCTTTACAATCCCCAATCAGCCACGTTCATTCACGAGTGACTCTCAGCCTTTTTTTGGCCCACGCACCTTTTCATCTTATGTCAGAACGTCATTCCAACCCCCTCCCTTCCCTTTTCCAAAATGGTCTGCCTCAAATGGTGCATTCCAAATAATATGCAACTAAATACTAACACAAACACACAAGCTAGCGGAGAGAAAGCTCAGCGTGACCTCCCAGAAGTGTGGACCGATGCACACTGCGTTTTGTGGGGTCCTAGAGCCAGTTTGAGCCTGCCAATCTGTGAGTCATATTTCCCCCTTGGTTGAGAACCACTGTTCTAATCACATACCTTTGTTTCTTGAGCTGCTGAACTTTCTCTGACTTCCAATTATAGTTTGACCTTTCTTTCAAACTCCCCTCATAAATATATCATAATACTCGATACACACAAACACATCCTGACAGTCCCTTCCCACACCTTTACCATCAAATTAAGCCTTTGCTGTTTAACTACGTTGTTCATAGACATACACATACGTAAACAAATGTCTCTGAAAAGTTCATTTAAGCACAGATGACGAGCCCCATCAGTTACTGAAAGAATTTACTGGCACCAGATTTGTTCCAAATTGACAAAAGGGATGTCAACTATTGTCGACTTTTTCATGTTCTGAAATTAAAAGGTATATTTGCCAGTAGAATTTAATTCAACATAAGCAAATGTCTAAAACTAAAAAGTGGACAACAAGTACTATCTTGAAACCAATGAAACTGGTAAAGGTTATGCACATAAATATTGAGACAAAAAATTAATTCTGAAAATTCACACTCCTAAACATTATTGAGACAGAAATTAATTCTGCCATTTCACACTCCTAAACATTATTGAGACAAAGAAATTAATTCTGCCATTTCACACTCCTAAACATTATTGAGACAAAGAAATTAATTCTGCCAATTCACACTCCTAAACATTATTGAGACAAAGAAATCAATTCTGCCAATTCTTACTCCTAAACATTATTGAGACAAAGAAATTAATTCTGCAACAATTCACACCCCTAATTATTGAGACAAAGAAATTAATTCTGAAAATTCCCACTCCTAAACATTATTGAGACAAAGAAATTAATTCTGCAAATTCACACCCCTAAACATTATTGAGCCAAGTATCTTTCTGAACACTTTCAATTTCCTTTGCATGTGAAAACAGCCCAGTTACCATTTCTGTTGACTCACAGGCAGCTGCAAGGAGACAAACCAAACCACTTCAACCCTGACACCTAAGACAACCAGGCCGTCGGCGACTTGCTCTTGTAAAAAATGAATGACTAATGTAGCGTGAGTAACGCTCACGCTTGAGAGAAGAGAATGCAGATCGCTTTCACAAATGCACCATTATAATACACCGAACTACGAAAACTACCTCACGGCTCACGTCATACAGAGAGATCTAAGAGCAAGTATAGAGGAGGGCAGATCAAAAATGTCGATAAATAAGCCAACAGCCTACACACTTACGCCAAAAATGAACGCAACCGTCAGAGGCGAAACAAACAACGCTGACGCGTCGCCGGAGACCCTCCAGAATAAAATCATGTGGGTTCCTAACGTCATTCATTTATTGAAGAATGAATCGATTATTTATTGATAATTTTCTTTGCTTAATCCTGAAAGCAGTCGTCCTAAAATAACAGTGTCGTTTTGTACGTGGGAAGACTTCGTTCTATAGACGACAGGGCACCTGATGATACGCTATATGAAAGAAGTGTAAAAATGCTACATCAGCCTACGCAAACAAAACTATGGCACGAGAGAGAGAGAGAGAGAGAGAGAGAGAGAGAGAGAGAGAGAGAGAGTGAGAGACGAGATGGAGGAGAGAGAGCATCCAACAAACATAAAAATAAACATTTGTTATTGTTTTAAAAAGTCTAAAAACGCCAAAATTCATCCTACACAAAACAAAGGTGTGTTCTTACAAGAATAATGACACGGAGAGAGAGAGAGAGAGAGAGAGAGAGAGAGAGAGAGAGAGAGATTTTAACCATGCATCCAACAAACATATAAATACATTTGTATTGTTTTAAAAAGTCTAAAACGCCAAAATCATCCTACACAAACAAGGCTGTTCTCTACAAGAATATGACACGAGAGAGAGAGAGAGAGAGAGAGAGAGAACGAGAGTAGAGAAGAGAGAAAGGAGAGAAGATAGATTTTAACCATGCATCCAACAAACATATAAATACATTTGTATTGTTTTAAAAAGTCTAAAACGCCAAAATCATCCTACACAAACAAGGCTGTTCTCTACAAGAATATGACACGAGAGAGAGAGAGAGAGAGAGAGAGAGAGAGAGAGAGAGAGAGAGAAATTTTAACCATGCATCTTACAAATATACAAATACCTTTGTATTTTAATAAGTATAAGACTCCAAAATCACCTACACAAACAAGGCTGTTCTCTACAAGAATATGACACGAGAGAGAGAGAGAGAGAGAGAGAGAGAGAGAGAGAGAGAGAGAGAGAGAGAGAGAGAGATTTTAACCATGCATCCTCTACAAGAATATGCTGAACACATGATTATGCTTTATAAAACATATGTTCGTAGTCCACTTGAATATTGCAATATGATATGGTACCCACACTATCAAAAGGATATTGCACAAACAGAGAGTTTACAAAGGTCCTTTACAGCTAGAATAGAAGAAGTTAAGGAGCTGACTACTGGGAAAGACTACAATCCGTTTAAAAACATTATTAGTCGTTAGAAAGGAGAAGAGAACGCTACATGATAATTCAGGCATGGAAACAGATTGGAATAGCCGAAAACACCATGGAGCTAAAAATATCAGAAAGAGCAAGCAGAGGTAGATTAATAGTGCCCAAAACTACACCAGGAAAAATAAGGAAAGCACACAGGACATTAATCCACTACGAACCAGCATCGATAATGCAGCGTCTATTCAATGCGTTGCCAGCTCATCTGAGGAATATATCAGGAGTGAGCGTAGATGTGTTTAAGAATAAGCTCGACAAATATCTAAGCTGCATCCCATACCATCCAAGATTGGAAGATGCAAAATATACCGGAGGATGTACTAGCAACTCTCTGGTATACATTAGAGGTGCCTCACACTGAGGGACCTGGGGCAACCCGAACAAGATGTAAGGTCTGTAAGAGAGAGAGAGAGAGAGAGAGAGAGAGAGAGAGAGAGAGAGAGAGAGAGAGAAATTTAAACCATGCATCCTACAAACATATAAATACCTTTGTATTTTAATAAGTATAAGACTCCAAAATCACCTACACAAACAAGGCTGTTCTCTACAAGAATATGACACACGAGAGAGAGAGAGAGAGAGAGAGAGAGAGAGAGAGAGAGAGAGAGAGAGAGAGAGAGAGAGATTTTAACCACGCATCCTACAGACATATAAATACCTTTGTATTTTAATAAGTATTATAAAACTCTAAAATCATCCTACACAAACAAGGCTGTTCTCTACAAGAATATGACACGAGAGAGAGAGAGAGAGAGAGAGAGAGAGAGAGAGAGATTAAACCATGCATCCTACAGACACATAAAAACCTTGACACTATTTTAATCTCTATCGTCCATGAGGTGCAGTGCACAGCGATCAATATTCTAGTAGAAAAACGGCGATTTCTTCAAATTCGGTACGAAACTCGGCATTGTCCTTTCTCGTCGCGTTGCCATGGCGACGAATTCCGCGTTTCAAAACTTTTCCCGACTGAAAACTCGGCTTCAGCCAATGAGTAACAGAGATCGTATGATAATCAAATAATCCGCTGCGGCAACTGACAGTCATCGTCGTTAAGTGGGGGTATTTGAGAACTGAAATTTTACTTCTATCTAGGTAGACTCACCTGACGATTGCGAAAGACCAGGTCATGGATGTTGACGTGACGCCATAGTGATATCTCGCGATCATTATCATTATTATTATCATTATTAGTAACTTGAAATAACTGTGACTGAAGCATCTCTTCTTGAAAAACATTATATATATATATATACATATATATATATATATATATATATATATATAAATAATATTTATATACATATAATATATATAATATATATATATATATATATATATATATATATATATATATATATATATATATATACACACACACGCACACAGGATTCGAACCTATGCCAGTCTGGATCAGAACCGAGGATGATCGTGTCCTAATATAATTTAATATCAAATCTACTGTCAATATCCCGGTCGGTTTCAGGTTCTGGTTTTTTGAATCGAAATAAACCCAGCACCTTCGTTATGACAGCTCAGATCTAAGTTTATAGTACCTGGTTCTCTCTTTATACACACGTATATATAATATATGTTTATATATACATACATATAATGTATGTATACGTACATATACATAGAAATTTTGTGTCTTTTACCAAAACACAAATCGCTAATCAAAAATGAATAAGAAAGAAGATATTTATGATAACATACAAGAAAATCATTAACCACTGATCAAGCTATATAACAGAAGTAAGAGCCAGCCGAACTCACCCCTTCAAAACCCACCCAACAGAAGATCAACCAAAAAGCAAAGACAAACCAACAGACCGTCACAGAACACAGTTAATGGCGGGTCACTCCGCCGCTTGTCCCTCAGACAAAACGAACCTCTGTCCGACGCATCAATGGATGCTTGAATCGTGTTTGTTTCGCGTATCGCAAAACAAACTGACCTGAGGATGAGTTCACGAGAGAGAGAAAGAGAGAGAGAGATCTTTCTCTTCACGGTTATCGGTGTTCGTGGCACCGCTAAAGAACGGCCCTTTGTCGGGCAAAGAAGGATTACATTCACGGGACACGACCAGGACACGTATTACTCAGGTGCTTTGGATGAGTCTGGCACTTCAGCGTACAGAGTGAAGAGGCACTGACGAGACGAGTCATCGGTTTGAAGAAGGAGAAGAAGAAGAAGAAGAAGACCAGGGCCTTTTTAAAAAAAGGGTTAGGGAGGGGGGGGAGACCAGGGTTAAAAAAAAGGGAGGGGGGGGGAGACCAGGGTTCTCCAGTTTTATTAGGGGTTATACAGTGCAGGAAAGGCTACTTTTATGGCAAAACTTCCTTAAGCCCTTATTTAAGATATATCTTTCCTTCTCTCTCCCTCTCTGTTAGCACTGATACTCTCTCTCTCTCTCTCTCTCTGTGTTAACACATATCCCGCCCGCCTCTCTCTGTTACCACTGGTACCCTCTTTTACTCTCTGTGTGTGCTAACACTGATACCCAGCAACTCCCCCCCCCTCTCTCTCTCTCTCTCTCTCTCTCTCTGTTAACACTGATACTCTCTCTCACTCTCTCTCTCTGTGACACTGATACCTGGCTCTCTCTCACTCTCTCTCTCTCTCTCTCTCTCTCTGAAAGGAAGCTCTTTATTATAGACGGTAGCGTTAATTTCATCTCTCTCTCTCTCTCTCTCTCTCTCTCTCTTTCTCTCTCTCTCTTTTTATATATATATATACACACACACATACATATATATATAATATATATATATATATATATATATATATATATATATATATATGGAAAAGAAACCTCATACTAATATAGAAGGTATATAGCATTAATTTTCTATCCGTACAAACCTACCAGCGAAGTGAAATAAATACACGCGAACCCATTAACAATAAGTGAGGTCCGCGAAAAGAAAGAGTAGGGAGAGGGAATCTTGAGGTTAATCAGGCTAATGGGAAGCGGTAACAAAGGAGAGAGAGAGAGAGAGAGAGAGAGAGAGAGACCGTCGATAAACAGAATTATATTTGACGTTAATTTTTACTTAATGAATATAAAGATCAACAACAGCAACAAAAGGCCAAAAGGAAAACCGAGTAAAAGACGAAGTGGTAAAATAACGGCAAAAATGACAGATAATAACATAAGAAGAAGAAGAAAGCGAAGAAGATAGAAGCAACTACGTAAGAAGAAAATTTACCTGATGGAAGAATAAGAGCTGATTAGAGGAAAAAGAAGAGAGCAAAACAGAGAAGAATGTGAAAGAAAAGGAAAGGAAAAAGTAATGAATGACGATGTATAGAAACCGATGTAATGGTAAGAGAAGAAATATAAACAAGGCGTGATAAAACAAGGCGTGATACGACCTCCAGCTTACTCGAGGCGCTGTTCAAGATTTTTTCCCTTCACGCATAAGTTGTAAAATTATTAGTATTCCGAACTTTTAACATAAATTAAAATGTGCTAAAGTCTACGGTAAAACAGAGCCTTGTCTCACAGAGAAAATTAAAATAAATACGCTATATTTTATTAGAAATATTTGTTTTGCACCGTTTAACACGCACATTATATATTTTCTACAGCTTCATTCTAATAAATCAATCATAAATATCCTATCCTATAATTCCTGTATCTTTAACTCAAAGCGAAACACCTTTTCCAGACCTTTTTAGGTGCTTTCGCAGACCTTTCCTACCCACCCCTAAGAAGAACAAGAACAACAGCGACAAAGTAGTTTGTAGGCTTACTCCCTGAGTAAGCGAAAAGACACGAGAGCAGATGCGGCTGCTGGAGGAAGTAGGTAAATTTGTAAATTATAGTAAAAATACCTGCATCAGCTTAAACTATAAATCAGACACAAGTATCAAGTATAAAGCGCGTCGATGTTTCTTCGGTGCAATCGAGTTTCCTGTACAGCGTGTAATGCTTTATGAAACTCTCAGCCACGACACATGAAACTCTCAGCCACGGCCCATGAAACTTTCAGCAACGGCCTGGCGGTGGCCTGTGTTGTTGGCACCGCTATGATCATGGCTCCCTTTAACCTTAAATAAAATAAAAACTACTGAAACTTGAGGGCTGCAATTTGGTATGTTTGATGATTGGAGGGTGGATGAGCAACATACCAATTTGCAGCCCTTTAGCCTCAGTAGATTTTAAGATCTGAGGGCGGTCAGAAAATTAATATTCATCTCAATAGCTTTCTTTTACAGAAAACTTAAAAAGTGAGAGGATATCTCGAATGGATTAGCCAATGAAAAGTGTAATATCTGCACGTGCAAGGAACAGGACCGCGTGCAATGCTAAAAGCAATCTAGATCAGAAAAAGTAGAGAAGCTGTTGATTTTCCATTCATCAAAAAAAAAAAATAATAATAAATAAATAAAAATAAATAAATCCGTAAAATAAATGTAATACATCTGTGTGTGTAATATTCTCAGTTAAAACTCGAAATACCGCTTGAATTAAGTTAAAACTCGATTTCTCTCTCTGATCTGATACCTTTCAATTAGCTTCCATTATTATCATGCATAATGGATTCATTCATTTCTACCTAAAGACGGACCGAATTATTTGATTAAAACAGTTACTCCTCCGTTAGACAAGAGCCTAACAAGGATGACGTCAAAGGCCCGACATACGAAGTTACTTGTGAGATAATCAGAAGTGACCAGCAACAATACTCACTGACGGAGGAGACCAGTCGCAGGAATTCAATTGTCGAATGGTTGATTACCAGAGGCCGTACGCGAACGTACACGACAGACAACAATAAAATGAGTTCTATCATAACATCCCCGATATAGGCCTCCAATGATACAAGTCGGAGATCCAAACAAGGCTGGGTGGCATAACAGAAGTAGCTATTATAACGACAAACAATGTTATTCCCAGTGCAAGGTCGATGGCTTATTCAAAGTCGATACCTAACCGATTGTTATGATCATGCAACAACTGGGATTGAGTTGTTGGTTATACAGCAATCCCGCTACAACAGGCAGGGTCTAATTGGCAACGCCTACCTACTTATTATTGTGTAGGGAATAACAAACGATATAATTTGCCAAAGTGTGTGTGTACATGGACAAACAGACGATAGCTTAGGTTTTTTATTGTTGTTTGTTTACTCCTTATGGTGTTTGTCTCATCTTCTACGTAAGGACATTCATTCTATCTGTACTTAATAGTTAGGTTAATTGTATATTTATTGTTTTCACTAATAACATACAGTTACGGTCACGTTTTGTCCGAGGTTAATCTGAAGATTTGATTTCCATCTTTGCATTTCATTCGACTCATATTTTTTTGGTACCACTTACTTCTTTAATATCTATAACGTAGCGTGAGAGGCGATCTTAAAATAGGTTGAAGATTTAAAACCGTTGGGTATTGGACATGAAAAAATTAACTCGCAATTAAAATAAAACTCTCTCTATCCTACAAGACTATAAAAATAATTGGATGGTCATCACGTCTGCAAAACATCCACTCCAATCACTCGCCTGTGACTGCAGGAAATAAAAGTTGGTCACGCTTTCTAAGACACAGAGAAGAGTAGTTTCTGGAATTACGAATCTACACCGAGATTTACAGTCTTCCAGACATGAAGTTTGCTTCCAGACTTGCTTTTGCTTCCAGACTTGCTTTTGTTTCCAGACTTGACTTTTGCTTCCAGACTTGACTTTTGCTTCCAGACTTGACTTTTGCTTCCAGACTTGACTTTTGCTTCCAGATTTGCTTTTGCTTCCAGACTTGCTTTTGCTTCCAGACTTGCTTTTGCTTCTAGACTTGACTTTTGCATTCACCTAAGGTCCCTACCTGGAATCTAATTGTCTCCAGTCTGTTTTTTTTATTATATTTTTTCAATTTTCTTTTTTTTACTGTTATTCTCAATATAGTTACTATCATTACCATTATTAAGAATACTATTTTCTCTACTTCTTCAATAACTGTGTGGATATTGCCGATTACAACTTTTTATAAAGTTACTTCATGTATGTAGATTGTATGTTAATTATTATTATTATTATTATTCTTTAACATGAAAGGCACATATCTCGTGTTCAATTCACGAACGGCAACACTAATGAAACTAGACTTCCACTTGCCACCTACATCCAGTTGCAGGGTACATGACGCCCCCCCCCCCCAACCCCCCCCCCCCCCCCCCCCCCCCCCCAACTTCCTCTCACCACCTAGGGTACATGCCCCTCTGCAACAAAGGGAATCGAGACCACTCGTGTCTGATTGGCTGTTCGACCCATGGCATCCATGATTGCATTAACATCTAAACCCCGTCATGAATAACGGGCGTTTCGCCATTAGTATCGAGGCCTTTACATTTAATCTCGGCCAGTCCTGTTATTAGCGTTATTACCAGCACTACAGGAGCTACGGGACCGTTGTTGCTATTACCAGGCATTGCCTGTGGAGAATCGCCAGTTATTAAAGTAACCATGATGCGACACATTCTTAGTGCCTCCTGGGTCGGCAGGTCTGTACGAGAGAGAGAGAGAGAGAGAGAGAGAGAGAGAGAGAGAGAGAGAGAGAGAGAGAGAGAGAGAGAGCTCTAGTACATGTTCCAATGTTTTGACAACTCTGGCAACATATCTGATCCAGTTAAGAGCTCGCCAAAGTTAACCTTTCTCAGGTCATTCCCAATCGGTATTGACTGATTGATTATTATAAGATTCCTCGAACAAAAGCCATCTCAAGGCGGAAGACCCTGTGATGATAAAACCGTCGCAAATACGTTTCGGAAAATAAAGAACGTTATAATAAAAAGTTGCAATAGAATCCTGAAAGACTCCGACTTTAATATACAATTCTATTCAAATATGCATTTCCACCTAACGTCAAGCCTGGGGAAAATCAATTATAGTTTGCAATGAACGGTTCCGATACTGGGATTTTCCCCTTGGATTTTCCAGACGCTTTTGTGCCCTGTCACTTTTATAGTGATGTATACGGACAAAGCAACTTCCGACGTTTATGTACGGCTCCATTCACCCTAATTCACAGTTTCTGACGCATATTTGCCATTCTTAATTCTTACCTTCATATATCGGCTGAAATGTGTTAGGGTTCATAACATAGACTACTTTTCAAGTAGTCTATGGATCATACACTTGTATTTTCTGAAACAGACGACTGATAATTGACGCTACAATGACTAAATTACATAAAAAAAAGCAATAGGAAAAGTAAGGCCAAACAGGGTCTGGTCATTATTTAAATGGTGAGCTGACATGAAATACCAGACGACGTCAGTACATTAAGAACCGTGACTGACATCCGTAGGGCAACTTCACTCTTCAGACACACAATGCTGACGCCTACCCAAGGCTCTCAGCCTGAAGACGCGCAGGTGTATGAGGCTTATATTCTGGAAGTATTCTGCATGGAAGGTGTATCCATAAGTCAGCAGTCTATAGAGTTTGAGAGTATGAATATAACGGTGACCACTGTCCTCTGTTTCTCTTAGAGTCATCCGCAGTTAAGGGGAGCAACGAAAGAAACTTTACATACTTAGTATATGCAGATGATGCCGCCACAATCAGCAAAATATCACAAGATTATATCGGAACCCGATATATATAACTTAAATAAAAACAGAAGTAAAGAAAACGAAGGACGCACAAGAGACGAAACAAAACTAGATGGAGAAAGGATCAGTGACGTCGAATCTTTTGCAACTTTTCTTGAGTAATGTCTGTATATAAATCTTATATCAAAATAAGCTTATTTACATGGAGATGGGCCCCATATCCTACATGTACGCAATCTTTTAGTCTTAAGTTTTATTCTGTATCTTTTGCTCTCTCGAAGTTTTTTTTTAAATAATCACAGAAAAGTTCACATTCGACGATTAAAACGGCATAAATACAAACTGAACCAAACAAAAACTTCTTTCAGTTTTCTTCTGAAGATGGAAAAAGAAACACAAGATTGCGAGCATAACTTGTTTACTTGTAAGTATTTACATAGTATTTTTGTTAGTGTGTTAACAAAAATACTATGTAAATACTTACAAGTAAACAAGTTATACTCAATAATCTTGTGGGTTTCTTTTTCCAAAAATACAAATAAAAAAAAACACACAAATTCTAATGTTTTAGACCCTCGGAGAAAATGAGCTTGGGAAGATAATCCTACCTACTATTTCCACGTAGTACTACTCTTCTAAACAACAGTCGTCCAAAAAGAACCGCAGTTCCTCGACAGCCCCGCCCACCGCCCGACCACCCAAGGTTGGAACTTTGCCTCTTATTCTCGAAGGAAACTTTAAGGAGCGCTTTGTAATTCTTGACAAGGGAGGACTTCAAAGGCGTGGAGATGCTTTTGACTTGAATAGAGATCGTACTCTTTGTTGCGAGAAATTTATTTGCAAATCTATTGGGTTATTAGTTCGACAAGAGGCTCGTGTAATTACGACGTGTAATTGCCAATACAGAACGGGAGGCGGCCCAGTTCAAGGCAAAACCACAAAAGGGCTACAGGGAGGGACTACAGGGATGGAATACAGGTAGGGTGCTATCGGGGGGGGGGGGGGGGTGGGGGGGACTACAGGAGGGACTACAGGGATGGACTATAGGTAGGGAGCTTACAGGGTGGGGGAATTGGAGAACTGGCCGGGGTAGTTATGGCGAGGAAAGTACGGAGGGAGAAAAAGGGAGAGAGAGAGAAATAAAAATAAAACTTCCATAGGGGAATTGACCGCTAACCAAGCTGAAAGATTAATGTAAACTTGAACACAGGTTGAGAATGAAACAATAAAAAGCGAGAATGAATAACAGGGTCAGGGGAGACGGACAGCGATGCGACATTTATGAATGTAAACAAAACGGCATCGAAAAGATTGACGTGAGTTTAAAGACAGGTTGAGAATAACTGAGAATAAAAAGTAAGAATGAATAGTACGCTCAAGAGGAAGCCATGAACGATGCAAAATTCATGAATGCCAAATAACGGCATCAAAACCAGAGTAAAAGAGAGAAAACCCGACGAATATCGAGGGTGGAAGGGAAACAGAAATAACAAATAATTTGTACAAAGTGAAAGAACATGACTGGAAACATTTCTTGCTTCTTAATCTCATTTATATATTTTTCATACCATGTTACTTCGTTTTGTATATGTAATTGTTTATGGTTTTTTATGCAAAATGTAAAAAAATATTCTCCGGCGACTTTTTATAACTATTTTGAGTGGCTCAACTCTCTCTCTCTCTCTCTCTCTCTCTCTCTCTCTCTCTCTCTCAAAGTGCGAAAACATGTCAGCCCACCCCTGTCACGCAGGCCGTAAGGCACAACGCAACAGTACTCATTATTTTCAGCCAGAAAAAAAATATTTCTCTACGGTCTTCCTCTGGTGCGTTCATTTGTCATCTTTATTTTTAAGAGTACCGCGTAAAAACTTTATGACATATTTTCCTTAGCTTTGCAAGTCCTTTTGCAAGATTACCATGCCCCGAGCGTCACCCCAAAATCGTGGATGTGATTCACAGTCCGACCAGAACCTAGAATTGAATATAGAATGAAGGCCAAAGGCCAAGCTAGCGCCTCAGTGGGGTGGTCGTTATGGTGTTGGCGTGCCACTTCAATGGCCGCGAGTTCGTTTCTCCAGCATTCCACTGAGGAGTGAGAGATGTGTATTTCGGGTGACGGAAGTTCACTCTCGACGCGGTTCGGAAGTCACGTAAAGCCGTTGGTCCCGTTGCTGAATAATCACTGGTTCCATGCAACGTAAAAACACCATACAAACAAACAATCAGAGGCCAAGCTCTGGGATCTGTGAGGTCATTCATCGCTGAAACGGAAATTGAATGTGAAAAGGTTTGAAAGGTGTAACAGGAGAAAAACCTCAAAGCAGTTGCACCATGAATCAATTGTTAGGAGAGAGTGGATAGCAAGACCGAAGAAAGAGAATATGAACAGAGGCAGAGTAAAAGGAATGAAAGGGGTTGCAGCTAGGGGCCGAAGGGACGTCGCAAAGAACCTTCAGTAATGCCTACAGTGCACCGCGTGATTATCCTAGGATCCACCAGCGTCGAGAATTCGAGTGAAAATCCGTCTGTGATTGAACGCTAACTGTGATCACCGGCTGGTTAACAATATACAATATTATATTCCAGTGATTAAGCGTTTATCTCTGATCCACCATCTCACAATATAGTGACAAACGGTGCATTATGTAAGATAAAGCGAATAACAATATTGATTTTGATGGGTGCTACTTTGGCTCTTATAGTAAGATTCAAATCAACCGTACATTTGATGTCTAAGCCAGTCCCTTACGACGCTCCTGATTGGCTGTTGATATGCTAATTACAGGGCTGGAAACTCTCAGTCTCTCTCGAGAGTTCACATGGGTAGGATCTATGCTCCACCTCTCCTGAGATGTACGTCTTTCAGGAGAGGCGGAACATACATCCTACCTGTGTGAACTCTCTCGAGAGAGACGGAGAGTTTCCAGCTCTGTCATTGGCTTATCAACAGCCAATCAGGAGCGTCGTAAGGGACTGGCCTAGACATCAGATGCATGGCTGATGTGAATCTACTATAGTTAGTTACTAAACACGTAATTGTTACTGTAAAGCAGACGGCCGCACGAAGATATCATTTGTTGATATAATTTGTCGACCGCACAATAAAGAATTGGGTGTATATAATACAGGGTGTCCATAAAGTCCCAGTACCATTACAAGTATTTACTGCTCAGAATGGTACTGGGACTTTATGGACACCCTGTACTTTGATCCCCAGAGGGGCTAGCACTAAATACAGCGTCCAAATGGGCTTCCGTCATGTTTAGTACTATCACCTCGGAGTAGGTGACGCGTAGATAAACCACAGTAGCACCGTTTTCATGTTAGGTGAGAAATGCCAAGCTAATTAACCAACTCTGATTTCGAAATGTTTGCATGGCTAGGCATTTCTGTCTTTCGTCACAATGCCATAAATCGTCATCATCGTGTTTTCGCCTAAGAATGACGAGAGTGTCATAAAGATAGGAGTCACTTGTTGCTCTTTTGGAACATAGCAGTTGAGCTATTACCTCGAGTATTCTCTTATTACCTTTGTCCTTCACATTTTCCCGTGGTAGTTATTGGCCATAAACCTTGTTTTTTTCTTCTTCTTTTTTTTTACCCATTTTCAATTATTTACTGCTGCTGCGTTTTTCTATATAGAGCCACCAAAGTAGATATGTATATGTATATACTATATACATATATATTATATATATATATATATATATATATATATATATATATATATATATATATATATATATATATATATATGTATATATATATATCATGTCTAAAAGCTACTACTACTATTATTATTATTACTATTATTACTATTATCATCATCATCATCATCATTTTATATTATTATTATTATTATTATTATTATTATTATTATTATTATTATTATTATTATTATTATTATTGTGAAAAGCAAAGATCGCCTTAAGCAACGTAACGAGACCAAATACGACGTTTTTTCCCCCCCACAAAGGGAAACAGCCCCTGAGTTCCCCCACTTCCAAACACCAACCCCACCACCACGAAGACACTCAAAATATGCCCACAAGTGGGTCAAAATATGTCCCGTAAGTGAGTCAGTGACGGCAGAAGGTAGTGGTTTTTATATGGGTAATGATGCATGCCATAGAATCTCATCTCACCTTCCAACCGCCCAGCGCCTCCCACCACCCACGACCCCGACTGCCCCAACTCAACCTTTTTCCACACCCCCCACCCCCCAAAAAAAGTCTGTAGTGTTAGGTAAGCAACTTGAAAAAAGCCCTGAAGTGACTCTAGTAACTATAGTGAATTAGCAGAGAAGTAGGATAAAAACATCGACGTGACCGTCTCCATGATGGCCGATCGATCTACGATGATTGACACGTAATCAGTCGATTGGGTCAAGGATGCCCCTGCCCGATGCTGGATGGAGGGTATTTGGGGGTAGTGCCCCTAAGCTTAAATGGAAGGCGAAACTTGGAACTTTGACAGAACGCCCTCATGCAGTTGGGTAATATATTATCGTTAAAATCTCAAATGTTTTTCACAAAGAATTTTTGTAACAAAGAGGGCAATGCATTCTAGATGTAAATCTATGTAGTTGTAGATTTGTTGTAATCTTTTGTAAATAATTAATTGAATAAAAACGTAAAGAAATTTCTTCTGTATTAATATTGTAACGCACCTATTCTTGCATGCATCTTTATATAATTCCTATTATTTTTCAATTTATTCTACTTACTCTTACATTCACTTGTACATCATCACTCTCTTCCTCTCATACTCGTATATTATGGCTGCGTTCATTTAAGCTACACTGTTATTCGTACGCAGACTAACATTATTCTTACATCAATTATTGCATTTGCACCATTACCGAACACTTGCTGTAAATGCCATCACGTTTACTAGAGGCTATAAAAAAAATTCTCCCACGTATAAATAAATACAACTGTCTGCTTAAATGACGAACATCTCAAGCGTACGATGACGTAGCGAAAATTCTGGACGGGAGAACCTGTAAATTCTGACCCTCCGCAGTTCAATTCTGACTCCTTTAAAGATGTCTAATCCTATCGAATATAGTATTCAGGCCGAAGGCTGGGACCTATAAGGCCATTCAGCGCTGAAACGAAAAGCTTTGAAAGGCGTGACAAGAGGAAAACCTCAAAGCAGTTGCACTATGAAGCAATTGTCAGGAGAAGGTGGAAAGTAAGATGGAAGGAAGAGAATGTGAACGGAGGTACAGTAAAAGGAATAAAAGGGGTTGCAGCTGAGGGCCGAAGGAACACTGCGAAGGACCTTCAGTAATGCCTACAGTGCACGGCATATGATCGGGAACAATTTTATGCACTGAATAAGAAGCAAATGGACGAAATTAATTTAGGAGGCGTATTAGTGGATAAAAAAAAAGCGAAAATAAAATAAAATAAAAACTGTCTAAAAAGTAGGCGAACTCTTTTGTTTGGCTGCGTGAAAATGAATGCAGAAACTTGATAAGCATCAGTACTGTTAGTTCGCTTTAAATCAAGCAGCATGCAAAGACTTTGAAGTATACAAAGGGATCTTGAATTCAAGAATTAACTTCAAACATTCCAACCCTTGCAGCGGTTCTCTTCGGAAACTGTCTGCTGAAAAATGACATTATGTAAAGCAACAAATCAAAATGATACACGAGGCGAATAGTTGGGAGTAAAGAAGCAAAGCTCAAGGAAAATTATAATTACGTCTTAATCACACATCCGGGTTCCTCTAGGGCGGAGGTGGCCAAACAGTCGATCGCGATCTACCAGTCGATCACGGCCTCTTGTTTGGTCGATCGCCGTTCCCCTACAATCCTATATAGACAAACAAAAGCAAACAAACAAACACACACACACACACACACACATATATATCTATATATAAATAAGTGAGGCAATTGTACTCATGCTTTATCGTACTATGACGCTGTTTTGGAATTTTTTCTTCCACGTCATAATATGTGATTATGTAGATCGTAAAAGAGTTACAGTTCTTCGGCACTAATAGCCGTGTTTTCCGCATTTGACTTTCCACCTGTTGTCCTTTAGCGATCCCCTGTGAGAATCTAAATGTATGACTTACGGGTATCTCGGTGATTTTCAGGACGCCAAAACCAGATCGACTGACAACTTACTGTAAAAGAAGTGAAAACGCTATGAAGAGACATCAGGAGGATTAATCAGATGAGTAAATGTCGCGCGCATGTAATTATGTTAATTAATTATTTTGTCCAAGACATGATATACGCCTTCTTCATTTCCCAGTAGACGAAATTTTTGACACAATTTCTTTTCATATATATATATATATATATATATATATATATATATATATATATATATATATATATATATGTATATGTGTTGTGATATATAAATATATATACATACATACATTTTACATGCATACATACATACATACATGCATACTTCAGCATATTCAATTTAATCAAGAGTTTGCCGAGAAAAATGCTCATTCCGAGTAAATAGATTCCAGGAAATGCAAAGGTGACGTTTATCAATCAGAATTCAAGAGAACGACGATTTACAAATAAAAAGCTTTTGAGTATTTTTTTTCACGGCATTTGATGACAACTTCCGCGTTCTCGGCAATATGATTACGTACATAACGAGAACCCTGATATTTTTATTATTCTTGTCTTACGTCTTTAGTGAGAAAGTGGACATTTAGTTTCTAATTCTCCTTAAATCATTAAGCAAAGAAATCTTTTCTAAATTTATTTTATGCATTTAAATAAAAAGGATTTGTTCATTCTCTTTTTTTTAATGTATTAAATGACGCAAACCAATAAATTTGTTTGATCTCTTTTAAATGAAAATGAGAAAATCTGATCTGCTCAGTTCTTATCCAGTTTCATCACTAATCTTTAATGTTCCTTTTTTTTAATTATCTAATTTTTATTGCCTTTAAATATTGCCGTTTCCGGGAAAAATATCGATAGAAACTGCTCACGGTTTCTGAAGAGTATTTTATTATTATTATTTGGATAGTTCATGGGTACAATTGCTTCCCCATTTTTAGTTTTTCAGTTTTTCGTAAAAGGAAACTTAGTCCACCGTCCGCGCTTTATTCTGCCTTCCCTCAGTTCTAGAAAACTACTGAGGGTAGAGGGCTGCAAATTGTTATGTTGATCATCCACCCTCCGATTGTCAAGCATCCCAAATTTCAACCCTCTAGTTTCAGTAGTTTTGTTTATATCTAAGGTTAAAGTTAGCCATGGAAAATGCATCTGGCAGCGCTTTCCGGAGGCAACAGGCTCACCCTCACTCTACCGCATCTGGTGAGCGACTGAAGAAGAGCTGCCGGTCATAGTTGATGGTTTAATATACAGTATTATACGTTGTACAGAAAACTCGATGGCCTCCCTACCTATCTTCCTTGTTCCCAAAGAAGTGGGGGCATTTTTCGGCTTCATAATTTCCGCACAAGGTTGGCCCTCGTCGACGAGTCCTTTCAAGAAGAGAAATAGAAAGGTCAAAGGTCGACCTCAAATGGCAGAAGGCAGCCGAGGGGAATCAAGGCGGCATGCAGACGTATCAGAAAATGCATATAGCTGTGCAAACAATTGGCGTATGAATAGTAAGATTAATACTGCATGAGCAAACAGGCGAAGAAAATGACATATTCAGGTTCAAAGTCCACCGGCAGGGCTCTCTGGAGATAATACCGCCATAAAATATTTCTCAGGGCGTATTCCAGGACTGCCCGCTGGTTTGACAAGGGCTTCGCCGAAGAATTATTATTGGTCTCAATACCCGATACAAACGGGATTTACAAACTGTTTGAAGGGACGAACAATTTATGGATGGCTGTATAGCATATATGTAAATAAATTCTTCCGTTAAAACAGGATATGTCTCAAGTATAAAAGGCCCATTAAAAACACTCTGAATTAATGCTAAGGACTATATATCAGTGGACTGATTCCCACTCTTATTAAGTAGTGATTAGGGTGGGAGCAGTCCACCAAAATAACAGTTCTTAGCGCTTTAAGCCAGGGAGTTTTAATGGGCCTTTTATACTTGAGGGAGGTATATATATATATAATATATATATATATATATATATATATATATATATATATATATATGATTAAATTGTAATAGCCACAGGCATTGTGACTATTACAATTTTCATATTTATCTGGTAAAAAAGTGACCAGTAGATTCTATATATATATAATATTATATATATATAGTATATATATATATATATATAGTATGATATATATATATATAAATTATATATATATATGTTAATATAGATATATATTCTATATATCTATATATATATATAAAATATTGTGTATATATTACATACATCTACTATTTATATGTAATGTATGTGATGTACAGGGCATCATAGGCATGAACATGATATTACGACACACCATTATAATCATTATCATTATTATCATTATATGGGAATGCTAGGTACTTGAGGGCAGTGCGGACGCTGCAAAGTAAACGTTCCTTAAGGATCCTTATCCCTAATCCTTTCCAAGAACGGGTTTTATTTTTCCTATTTCTAAAACAGCAGATAAGTGGTTCGAGTCAAGTCGATACCAGACTGCCTTTTTGGACAATTGGTCACTCGACTGTATTCGGTCAGGACAGTTCAAAAAGGACGTTTTCCTTTAGTTCTGATGGGGCTTCAGGAACTACTGTTAAACATATAATATATCGTAATAAGAGGATCCTTTTCCTCAATCATATCTCTGACGTATGAATTCATTTTCAGGACAAAACAAGCAAGGGAAAAAAAGCACCTTAGTATTTTCGGCCTAATTAAGTTTTTATTTTGTTTTTTTTTAACAGCACATATTGCTATATTAAACTTTCAGCCATAGCCCATGAAACTCAGCCACGGTCCGGTGGTGGCCTCCGTTGTTGGTAACGACAGCGGTGCCAGAAGTACGATTATGGTTCATTTTAACCTTAAATAAATAAGTACTGAGACCAGAGGGCTGCATTTTGGCATGTCTGACAATTGGATGGTGAATGATCCAAATACCAATTTGCAGCCCACTAGCCTCAGTAGTTTTTGAGATCTGAGGGCGGACGGAAAAAGTGCGGACGGACAGACAAAGCCATCTCGGTTTTCTTTCAAAGAAAACTAAAATAGGTACGTTATCTTAATTCAAAATATTAAAAGAATTTCATAAAATTTTCACAAAACCTTTTATTAATAGATAAGATAACTAAACGAATACGCCGGAATAAAAAAAAAAAAAATATTGCAAAACCTGGCAACAACGAAACTAGAGAAAATTCTTAAAAAGAAAAGAAAAAAAAAAACACCGGCATCTCAGTATTGTAATCCATAATCATATAAAAATCATTCGGGTTTAAATTGTCTGACCCTCTTTTTTGTTTAACTGCAACAGTTTACATTTCAATTAATTCCTATACATTTTACTGACTGCTTTCGAGATTATCCACAGGATCAGCAAGTTAGCAAGTTCACAGTTCCAAGCGAGGCTTCCTATTCACTTTAATAACCTAGAATATTACGTGCAGTGCCGGCATAATGCCAGATTAACTTGAACCAATCACCAGCATCAGATCCCCACCTCACTCACAATCACCCATCTCCACCCCCACCCCCCAACCAATCACCCAGTCCCACTCCAGAAACTTTAAACCTACCTCAACTAGAAGATGATAGGCAACGGATAGCTAAGTTAAATACGAACAGTGGGCCAGGATAGGCCACTGTAAGCAATACTCTATACGATAGCGACAGCAGAAACACCAATTTCTTAAGATGTGAAAATGTGTATGATCACTGACCGCGAAACGAGAGCGAAACGAGAGTGGATAACACCTGTCACCATCTTGGGAATTCGGGAAACAAATATATCAAAACAACTTGAAATTTCTTCTGTTTAAGTCTGGCTGTCATTTTAAAAAGGCTCCCCGTAACAGCTAACAGCTGTTATCGGAAAAAAAAATGATATATATATATATATATATAATATATTTATACATTTATATATATATATTATATAATTATTATATACATATATATATATATATGTATATATATATATATATATATACACACACACACACACATATATATATGTGTGTGTGTGTGTGTGTGTGTGTGTGTGTACCTGTTCGTCTGTCCGTGTTTGTGTGAAAAAATCAAAACTGGTAAGGTAAAAGGAAGACAGAGATTGAGTGCTATTCGGATTATAACATTTTCCGTTCTTTTGTCTTCACTGTAACATTATTTACTTCTTAATCGGCGTGAAAATATGGGAAAAATACATACATACACGAGAATGTTTGTATGCATACAAATCCATTTCTTTGGACTTGCCAGGATACAGATGACAGGAACAGGTTGCTAAAAGTAACAACGAGAGGTATTTGCAGTAATAAGTCACCTTACTGCTAAGCCGGTTACAGGTACTTCATAACTATACGTCCAAATGATAAATGCCAAATACAAATCAGTTTATGCAAATAATGGGCACTTCCACGATATATAAACATGAATTATAAGTAGAGGCAAATTCCACGAAGGAATGCCACGAAGAAAAATGAAACAACGGAGTGATTGCCAGGCCTTTCGACACATGGTCCTTTGATACTAGTAAAGGACCGTGCATCGAAAGGCCTAACAACCACTCCGTTGTTCCACTTATCCTTCGTGGCATTTGCCTATATTTATACAATCATCCCGTTCCACATCTTCGTGATCCAGTTATACATGAATTACAAGTATTATTATCATCATCGAATTAATTTAGACAGTGATCACTGAGTTGTAAACTGCATTTCAGTTCAGCACAGCGACCACAGATGGAACTGCAGTCTCGGCAAACCAACAAACCTGGATTTTATTTTACATAAGGAAATTATCCCCCAAAGTCTAGTTGAGCGCTGTCAATGAGATAAACGCCAGGAGAAGCGAGATACGAACCTTACTCCCACATCTTTGCAATTGACAGAACGTATATAAAAGACGTGTTGCCGAGGAGAGGGTCGTCATGACGGTGCGCTGCATTTTGCAATTGACAATTTTCCAATCAAAATACCAAGGTAATCGCCTACGAATATTTCGGCCAGCATTCCGTAATCGATAGTCGAGCTCAAGGTGTGGGCTCAGAAATTCAGTTGAGGTAACATGTCAGACGCAACCAGTTGGAAAGAAGGGGCGAGGAGAGCTGGCTATGTGATTTACGGCTTTTCCCAGAAATCCCGGGATGCGCTCTCAGGCTGCCATCGAACAGATTGTGTCCTATAGAGGGGATGAAAGGGATGATGAAGTGGACAGTGGGGCCTCTGGTTAAGGGGTCTAAAGGGGCACAATGCCACCACGTGTGTGTCTCTGAGCCACGTGTGATAATGTCCACACACCAGGATCTAGAATCTCCAGTTCACATATTCACGCTGCGTGGTCTTTGTCCACTCATCTATCGGTCATTATGTCGACGTATTCCACATCTGGGTCGTATCATTGTGGGCTTGTGGCTTATGGAGCCCTCAAATTGGATCATGGCCTGCTGGCGATGAGTCATGACCGTCACAGAACACCGTCATTTCTTTATTTCAAGAAATTGCAAAACTTATTTACGACAGCTTCACGAATTCGTCAAAAGGGGGACAATATAAATGAATGAATGGAAAATGAATGTTAGTAGGCGCCATTAGCAAGTAAAACTTCGGGGAATGGATGCTCTTCATGACGTCATGTCGAAATATCTGGCAGGAAAAAGCGTTCAAAAAACAAAGGACTTGTGTTACCTTACGCAAAAGTGTTCCACAAGGAATAAAAACAAATCTTTACATATGGATATAAAAGAAAAATAGGCTTAAAGAGTGTCCATAAAAAGAAAACCCTAAATAAAGACAAGGGGTTTCACTTGCCGTTAAACAGAGATCTTTCGTGCCTATTAAATGAACAAAGGGGACTACCTTATTTTTTCATATCCAATAATTTGCTCTCTCTCTCTCTCTCTCTCTCTCTCTCTCTCTCTCTCTCCTCTCTCTCTCTCTCTCTTAATTCCACTTCTAATCTAGCAATCCCTCTCTCCAATGACAGCCATAAAAAGAGGGGGCAGCACAAACAAAAAGATTGTGAAAGATGGACTACAAGCTTAATCACATCACCGGGAAAGGCCAGTGGCGTGCAGCATAAAACTAATTCAGGATAAAAGACTAATTTAGAACAAAAGAAAGTCCTTCCAAACACACCCAGATTCGTTCCACGCGATCAAACATCAAAATCTAGTCACCCAGATCCAAGTCTAATCAACCGGAGACCGAATTCATACAATTCCTCCCCAGCTCTTGATGTGGGTACGTTATGATGAGGTTTTCGTGGGTACGTCGTGATGAGGTTCACTTTGAACCAGTGCCATTAGGGCGGGGGGAGATAACTCTCGCTCTTACCAGATAAAACCTCAAAAACGCCAGTCGGATTTTTCCATTTTGCTTTCTATCGGATTCATGCACGAAAATGCTGGATAATCTGTTCTAGCGGGTTACGAGAATTAGAAAGATAAGTCCATTGATGAAATATTATTATTATTATTATTATTATTATTATTATTATTATTATTATTATTATTATTATTATTATTATTATTATTATTATTTTGAGGACGAACCCTATCCCATTTGGAACAAGCCCACCAAAGGGGCCACTGACTTGAAATTCAACCTTCCAAAGAACATTAAAGTGTTCATTAGAAAGAAATAAGAGGAAGTAAAGGGAAAAACAGAATGAAGAGATACCACTTATTAAAACAGAGGGAGAAAGTAAATCAATAAATAGATAAATAGTTACAAATGTATCAAAATGCAAGAAGAATAGTATTAGGGCGGTAATGCAAAGCATTTTCGCTAAAATAGACTGGAAAGTTTTACTTAAAAGATTTTTCTTTGGCAAAATAAAAGTATGCAGATCTTATCATAACGAGATATAGTCTGTGGCCCCTTTAGCAGGGATAGGTTTCATCTACCGCGTATAATAATAATAATAATAATAATAATAATAATAATAATAATAATAATAATAATAACAATAATAATAATAATAATAATAATGGATTCTCGTCAACACTCAAGTTACGAAAATTCTGGAGTGGTGCAATTTGTCGTGCCGAATGCAACGATAGCAAATGCAAATTTGTACGTGGTATTCTAAATGATATATATATATATATATATAAACAACATTCGAGGTCAAGAAATTCGGAAACGGGTAGTAAAGATAGCAACAACGACCTCTTGAATATATAAACATACACATATTCCTAATATATATACTTAAAAGACCTCGGGAGCCTGAAGAGTGACAAATGACCAAATCTAGGAGTCTTAATCAACAAAGACAGCACGAAAGATAAAACATTTATCATTAATAATAACGGGGCTCGGTAGATTAAACTCGATGAATTTAATGACAAGGGGACCGTAGTTGTAATTCATCGATATTGAAAAAGACATCTACCATAAGGATTTTAGCAGCTAAAAGTCCTTGTAATTTACAAGAGATAAACGGTTTTCCCGTCGTTACTTCGCCTCGGTAAAATCCTTTAATAACTACGTAAGTGTCATCGAAATCTACGTAAGTGTCATCGAACCCAAGCAAGCGAACAAACACGGGTGGCAACATAGCATATTATTATCATTATTATTATCATCATCATATTATTATTATTATTATTATCTTGATGGCGCGCGCAAAGTTGTGCTGGAACCCGGCGCTACTTGTCATGGCTTCCCTACCCTCCCGATCCCGTATCCACCCCCGGGCCGGACAAGCAGGCTTCAGGGAGATGGGTGGATGTATCATGTCTCCCTTACCCGCCGGATCCCCTACCAGCCTCGCCCCCACCCGGGGCTGACAAACAAGAAAGATCCACTCAGATATATTATTATTATTATTATTATTATTATTATTATTATTATTATTATTATTATTATTATCTGTAATAAAAATCCACAATTATATAGCGCGATATTAGCACTTGGTACTTAGTGACACAGTTTATAATATAATTGTGGATTTTTATTACAAAGATTGTTTTTCACGAGATTGTGAATTTCTTAGCATTATTATTATTTCTTAGCATTATCATTATTAGCATTATCATTATTATTATTATTATTATTCAGAAGATAAGCCCAAATTAATATGGACCAAGCTCACTTCACTGGCTTGAAGTTCAAGCTTCCAAGGAATTCACGTTCTCATTTGAAAGAAGTTATAGAAAATAATAGGAAATACAGAAGAAGAAATCAGTTGCTAGAAAAGAAAGCAAGAAAAAAAAAACAATCATATCCAGTACAGAATAACATTGGGATTTGAAACTATCAACGAAGCCAACTAACAAGTACTCTTTAGATATGAATTTTGTTAAGCCTTGGAACGCAATCCATGACAAGCTCATGGATCTGAGGCAATCATGGCAAAATTGAACGCATTATTATTATTATTATTATTATTATTATTATTATTATTATTATTATTATTATTATATATACTAAAAGTTCATCTTGTCGTAGTTGAAATTCCTTGAAGGTAAAATTACAACAGTCCCTGCTACGTCAGAAGCGCCTGTTACTGTGTAATTAGTCGCTCAGGCATTGTCCATACTAAGCCATTGTACTGTGTACTGTGTACATACACAGTCTTTGTTACACGTTTTTACCCCAAACTTGCAAACAAAGGCACATAGCTTAAGTTATTGTACTATGAATGGGTGCTGCTCTAATACACATCGTTAATGTGTAAATACTTTTTCATATGTTTAGACTCACTGTTTTAACAGTAGACACTGTTTAATTTGAACAACTGTTAATGAAGTAAAAGGACTTTCTTATCAATGCATTTAAATTACACAATACGACGATTACGTTTAAAACGGAGATGAAAAAAAAAAAGAAATAAATAGGCGCTTCATTTCATGAATTATTTCGTAAACTATTTTAGAGCCTGAACCTTCGTATTTGTACCTTAAAGGGAATGGTTTATAGATCGATGTTTGTTTAATTACTACTCTTAACAAGTTTCCTGTATAGCCGTTACAGCGTACAATGAAGGCCACCGAAAATAGATCTATCTATCGATGGTCCCGGTTTAATGCTGTATGAGACGCGGCCCAGGAAACTTTAACCACGGCCCGGTGGTGGCCTATCCTTTATCGTTGCCAGAAGCACGAGTATGGCTAATTTTAACCTTAAATAACATAAAAACTACTGATACTAGAGGGCTGCAATTTATTATGTTCGATGACTGGAGGGTGGACGATCAAGATACCAATTTGCAGCCCTCTAGCCTCGTTAGTTTTTTAAGAGCTGAGGGCGGACAGAATCTAAGTGCGGACGGACAGACAAAGCTGGCACAATAGTTTTTTATTACAGAAAACTAACAAACAGGAAAATTGACAATAATATTCATGATGAAAGTATAAAGTATTCAAAGATTTGATATTTAATTATTCAGTTTCTCAGACTCAAGAGGTAAAGCAGAGTTATTCTAGAGTAAACGTTACGAAAAATAAAATTGTAGGTTAAAAAAAAAAAAAACTGTTTCCTCTTTCAGGTAGTGTAACACAAAGCAGATAACGAATTAAAGAATAGTGAGTCCCAGTCTGCTAAAAACTTGCGAACGTTGGGAACACGGAATACTTATAAAAATTCACACGTTTAACAAGTATGAAACAATTCCAAGTGCGTAAAAAAATTGTAGCAAAACAGCGGTCGCACAGCAAGTGGTGTTGTATTATTTCAAAGTGTTGGCGCAAAACCTACTACCAACATAATAATAATGGAAATTATGGTGCCTTATGCATTAATCAAATTCATATCAACACTCAGAATGCAAAGCGGTTCGCAGCCATTTACAACTTGATTTTGTTTGTTTGTTTGTATGGTGCTTTTACGTTGCATGGAACCAGTAGTTATTCAGCAACGGGACCAACGGCTTTACGTGACTTCCGAACCACGTCTAGAGTGAACATCTATCACCAGAAATACACATCTCTAACCCCTCCGTGGAATGCCCGAGAATCGAACTCGCTGCCACCGAGGTGGCAGGACAAGACCATACCGATCACGCCACTGAGGCGCCAATTTGGTTTTGGGACTAGTTTACAAACATGGGAAAATATACTTCGCTCCTAACTCAAGTATTAAGCCTACAAACTAATTCTTGAAATTAGCATTCCCAAAGTCCTTCTTCATAGACAAGAAAGGGCCAAAAACAAAAACAAAAACAGAAAACAGAAAACAAAAGCAAAACAAACAAATAAACTAACAAAAATTAAGAAAACTGACCACCAGCAATACTAGACTATAAGCACACATGAGCTAACAAATACCACGCGATAATAAATGTGGAAAAAAACAAAAAAATAAAAAATCTTTTAATTAAGCGCAGGAAACGCTATTAGAATCTGTTGACTTACCTACCTAGTCTTGTAGTCCGGACACCCCAACTCGGCGTTGGACCAAGAACAGACTTACGGCTCCATCCTGGGGAAAAAAATATACCCTTAATTATTCGTGTGTGTTTAAAACTTCCAACGTTGTGGGGGAGGGCGGGGGGGGGGGGGGGAGGGGGGGGAGGAGGACCTACTAGGTTGCGCACTGAAATTCTTAAGAGAAAATCTAATCTTTATAAAGTCTCTAGAGGTTTTGTGTTGTGAGCTTACATTACTATATTTCGCAGGAGTTTTCTCCTTGTGTCGTCTTTCTTTTACGTTAAAAACGCTTTGTAGCCGCCACCTGTGACTCAAGTTTAATTTTATTCACTGGGACAAATTTAAGTTGTACCGTGTTATATATGATAATATATATATATATTATATATATATATATATATTATATATATATTTATATATATATATAATATATATATATATCGTATATATTATATATATATATATATATATATATATAGAATATATATATATATATATATATATATATATATATATATCATATGATACCTATATATTTCATATATATATATATATATATATATATATAAATATATATATATATGTAAATATATACATTTTATATATATATATATATATATAATAATATATATATAAAAAATATATATATAGATATATATATATATATATATATATATATATATTCATATATAGACACGTATATACACATAGTCTGTGTGTTTTTGTGCCTTTATGTGGATGTATGGCGTATGAGTGTAGGTGACCCCCATCACACACCACTGGAACGTAGTACAATTAGAAAAAGTAGTTAACGTGGCTTAGTGTTGCAGATCCCAGCTCCCATTTGATAGGGGCGTAGATTGCTCCCTGCATATCTCCCAGTGGTCTTCCCAACTGTAAACGGGTCAATAATGGTGTGGGGCACGTGATCTCACCTTCAAAAAAAAAAAAAAAAAAAAAAAAAAATCCGATTTTTAAAGCTAGCCAGCACCCGTAACCTTTGACCTTCCAGGCTTGTAAGCGAATCGACAAATGCAAGAAATTCGACATTTAACTGAAAAATTAAATGAAAGGATAAGCAACAAATGCTTGGTCATTTCTCTTTCTATGCTGGATTCCAACATCCATTTAGGCACTTATTTCCCTGTGCCCTTTAACCTGAACCATACAATCTAATGGAAGTATATGAATTAATACTTAGGCAAGTTTTATTTTTGCAAGACATGAAAACCTCAAGAACAACTGGCGAGTCACTCGGCTTATCAGTTCTAAGAAGCAAAAGCAATGAAGAGATATAACAGAGATACAACAAAGTTGAAATAATCAATAAATATCTCTTGAATGACAGCAATCAGATCGCGACCATTCAGCCACCTGTAAAAGTATTTATCATTTCAATCGTTTTTTTCCTATTTCCCCTCTGGGATCACAGGGTCATCAGATGTCAGTGAACTTTTGCCCTCGCGTTCTTTGTTTGACCTTTGGTCGAACTTTCGGTCAGGTCGTCCGAAAAGGCTGTATTCAATACTTCATACCTAAAGCCTCTAAAGTCTAAAGCCTGAAGCACTGAGCTACGCAGGAGCGTCGACTTTCTTGGAACCCAATCAAAGGTGCAATACTTCACTAGTCTAATACTTTTCCCCTTGTATTTTAATACACTTTGATCTATTTATTATTTAATTCATTTTTTCTAATAAGTAGGGTCACTTCTTTCTGTTTCGCCCTTTACGTCGTCCTACTACTTCATAAATGAACACCTTAATATTCTTTGGCAGATTGGATTTCAAATTAATGGCCCCTTTGGTGGGCTTGTTTCATAATAATAATAATAATAATAATAATAATAATAATAATAATAATAATAATAATAATAATAATAATAATAATAATAACCTTCCAAGCAAAGTCAACTTTACATTTAAGACTGTAAGCCTTACGAGAGTTAACAAATATGTATAAGCAATAAAATCACAGGTAAATGGTGAGATAAATAAACAATTAATTCAATTAAAGAATTAGTGACAGACGAAAAAAACAAACAAGCTCAAAAAAAGGAACGTAGAAGATGGACTCACATTTCTAGACTTGAGCATATAGAAAGAAATCCTACGAAAATAAAATTTCTATTAAAAAATAATATATACTATATATATATAGTATATATATATAAATTAAAAAATTCCTATCCTAACAAAGCAGTAAATAAGAATTGGCAATCAAACTGTAGCCTGAATAATGAACAACTAATACATCTCAGAGAGAGAGAGAGAGAGAGAGAGAGAGAGAGAGAGATCTGTTCGGGCTAAATACTTCAACTTAATTCTCGTTGCGGCGAAAGGGGAAGGTTAGCAATGCGATCAATAATGACTCCCCCTGCCTCGTAACAGCAAATGAAAAATGTAAATCTCCATGGGAAAGGTAGAGAGAGAGAGAGAGAGAGCCAAGAATGAACTGTAGGGAAAAAAAAAAAAAAGTAATCCTTAAAAATACAAAGGATGAAAATTCGAAAGCCTCTGGCCGCTTGATAAGAAAAGGGAGCAAATAAAATATTAAAAAAATAAAATAAAATAACAGAGCGAATTATTTTCTACAAAGTTGTGGAAAACGGGAAACAAAAGCGCCCCTCACAAAAACACAATGGTGGGATAGAATTGAAAAGCGCTACTGTGTAACAACAAAAGAAAAAAAAGAAAGAAAAAAAAGGACATCACACCACCAAACGCAGAACCTCGAATTAAATCGAAATACAACGCACCGTACTTGAATGAATGCAACAATTGGTTTTGCTGGAATAAGTGAAAAATAATAATTATACAATGAACGTAATGGTTAACACTTGAACATTTTCCATATTCGTCGCATAGCATAAATATGAAATTCATACTGAAGTATGCAGAAGTTAAAAACACTGGTATATCACGCTCTTGGAGCGAATTATTTTCCGAGAGTGAAAGCGTTGTTTATAAAGTTCACGAAATGGATAACTACCGTTCATTTATCAATTAACACAAGATTAAAAAATTAACGATTTTAAACAATAAAAAAACAAGCCTCTCATCTTTCTAAAGAATAAAAGAAAGATAACCTTTATATAAAAGAATAAGAATTAAAAGAAATATAATTTTCGCATGAAACATAAATAACATTGGTTATGCTCTTTTTCTCTCTAAAATGAAAAAAATAAAATATCACTATTATATAAAAAAACAAATACGACTGGCAAAGCCCCTCATCTTTCTAAAGAATGAAAATATATAACTTTTATACACACACACAAACACACACACACACACACACACACACACACACACACACACATATATATATATATATATATATATATATATATATATATATATATATATATATATGTATATGTATATATATATATATATATATATATATATATATATATATATATATATATATATATATATATATATATAAAAGGCATAATGCCATGCATTTTTCTATAGAATGAAACAATAGCAGTTTTGAATAAATCTAAAGGCAGTTATTGATGCCTCTCGTCTCTCTAAATATTAGAAATTACCAGTTTTAAATTTTAAAAAATGCAAAAAAAAACAAAAACACTACTAGCGATGACCTCGTCTTTCAAAAAAATTTAAAAAGTGTCTTAAATATATACTTAAAAACAGACAATGCCCCTTCATCTTTCTAAAGAATAAAAAAAAGAAGCTTTAAATATGTACTAAAAAAACTGGTAATGGCCCTTCATCTTTCTAAAGAACTGAAATATAACAGTTTTAAATAAGAACTACAGAAGACATCTTTCTGCAGAATTGAAAAAACAGTTTAATATAAAACTAAAAAATCTTTGAAGCCCTTCATCTTCCTAAATAATCGAAATATAACAGTTTTAAATAAAAAGTAAAGACAGTCTTTGGTGTCCATCATCTTTATAAAGAATTAAAAAAAATAATAGTATCGAATAAAAACAAGAGAGGACTGGCAATGCCCCCATCTTTCTAACATAAATTATTCCTCCTCCTCCTCCTCCTCCTCCTCCTCCTCCTAGCCTTGTTCCTCAACCTCCTCCGACTTCATCCTGTTTTATGGTAATTGTGGAGGGCCGTAAATGCTGGTGTTTTTTCATCCTGTGATTTCTTTTTATATGACTAATTATTTTTATGCCCCAAACACTTAGCGCAAGGAACCATGTAGGACCTACTACTCTCCCCACTACTGCTGCTCTGTGCAGCAGTCTTTTATTCCTTCTTTCAGCGCTTGCTGCTGTGCTTGAGCCGCTTTCTCTTCAAGTTTATGCAAGCAGGATAAAGCATTATTTTTTTTTTTTCATCTGCGAATGTAATTCCTTCGTACAGATTATGACGCGTATGTTAACGGCTGCCATGAAATCTCTGTTGCTTTCTTAAATGCTTACTGCGTTTGAGATTTCATTATAAATATCTGTCTATCTATCTGTCTATCTATCTATCTATCTATCTATCTATCTATCTATATATACGCACACACATACACACACACACATATATATATGTATATATATATATATATATATATATATATATATATATATATATATATATATATATATTTATGCATATGTATATATATATATATATATATTATATATATATATATATATATATATATATAATTTTATTTATATGTAGTGTGTTCCTTTTATTATCTTTATGATTGTAAAATGTCTAAATCATGCTTTTATAACAATGGGTTTATTCATTTATTTATTTATTATTATTATTATTATTATTATTATTATTATTATTATTATTATTATTATTATTATTATTATTATTATTATTTATTATTATTATTATTATTATTATTATTTAAAAATAGCCTGCGTAATAGAATTGGATTTTACCTCTTTTGGATACGCAGAATCTCCATCAAAACAAATAACACAACTTTGCTAACAGTGCCATTCATGAACTTTTTTTTTTTTCACACCAGCCACTCGCGCAAATTTGTTAAGCAAACAAATATTCGCCCCCTTCAGAAAAGGGGCGCTAAAATCGTTACCAACCTGCCAATCACATCCAGCGAAACGATATACCCTCCAGATACTGGGCATCATACACTGGAAGAAGTAGAAGAAAAAAAAATAACGCAGATTAATAAAGTTTTACAAAGGCACTCGCAATAAAAAAGAAAACAAATAAATAAATAAGACGAAAAACAAAAGTAAAGCAATGAATTTAGTTGGCACGAAACTCAAAGAGTAAAACTGCCCTTTTTGTTCGAAGCGCTTGACAAAACAGACTTTTAAGGGAGTTGGGGGGGTTGGGGGGTCTTCGATAGGCCCCCTTCGATATGATTTTAACAACTGGAATAAAGAAGGCCCAATACTCAGGGGACGATTTCTGTGGCGTTTGCATTTGTTGTGTAGTTTTGTCCGGAAAAGGGGGGAGACGGGGAGGGGGGGTGGGTGGGTGGAGAGGGGAAAAGCTACGTAAATGGTGGTTTTGTATATATATATATATATATATATATATATACATATATATATATATATATATACTATATATCTATTTTACGTGTATATGTATATATATATATATATATATATATATATATATCTATATATATATATATATATATATATATATATAGGCTGGTGGGTCTGCAAGGGGGCAGGGGAAGAAGGAGCCCGAGTAGTGGAATACCTCCCACCACCACCACACCACCGCCATCGCGTCTTGGAAACCTCTTATGCATAATTATCGTTACTTGTGGGAGAATGTATGTTAAGGTCAGCTGACTGTGAAAAGAAGTTACATTTATGGCTTCCTGTTGTCCCTTATTCTTGTGGTTGGTGGCAGCGCATTTTGGGAGAAAAGGGGGTTGACACGAGGGTTTTTTCTGCAAAGGTGAGGACGCGTGGGGGGGGGGGGTGGGGGGGGGGGGGGGCGGTGGTTGGGGGGAATGGGAAGGGGAGGAGGGCATGCCTTCTTCTTCTCCAGGGGTGTGGGGATGGGACTTCACTGGACTCCAGAGTTCCGGTCGCACGGATTTGAAGAAAAAGAAGAAGAAGAGGAGGAGGAGGAGCTCCTGGGTGTTTGTTCTATGCACGCATGTTTAATTAAGGAAGGCGCTGGAGGAGTAGACCTCCTCCTCTTCCTCCTCCTAAAGCGTCAGTTGCGGACTAAGGAGTGTTTGTTTGCTTGTTTGTTTGCTGTGACAATTAACGAGGGCCTCTGATTTCTCTCGCCTCTCTCTGTATTTTTCCTTTACCTTCTCTTACTTCTTCCTAATGGACACCAAATTCTTTGGAAGCTTGAATTTCAAGTCATTGGCCCCTAGGCTTGTTCCATATGAATGTGTTTCATCTTCTCTATAATAATAATAATATAATAATAATAATAATAATAATAATAATAATAATAATAATCTACCTTTAGGAGCATTAGAATTTGCACGGATATCTACAAGATGCAAATTGCAAAATCATAGTTATTTTATTTGAGGCGTTTCAGTAAAATAATTCAAAATCATAGTTATTTTATTTGAGACGTTTCAATAAAATAATTAAAAATCACAGTCATTGTATTTGAGGCGTCTCAGCAAAATAATGCAAAATCATAGCTATTTTATTCGAGACGTTTTAGCAAAATAATATAAAATCATAGTTATTCCATTTGAGGCGTTTCAGTAAAATAATGCAAAATCACAGTTATTTTATTTGATGAGTTTCAGTATAACAATGCAAAATCATAGCTATTTTATTCGAGGTACTTCAGTAAAACAATGCAAAATCATAGTTATTTTATTTGAGGCGTGAACTTAAAACAATGCAAAATCAGTTATTTTATTTGAGGAGTTTAAGTAAAACAATGCAAAATCATAGAGTTCTGACATGCTGAAGTTATCCCAGAATTTCATAATTTTCTGTAATAGGATCGTCACACCTTACAGGACAAGATTTTAGTATATAAACGTTAAATATTTTTGTAAAGTATTTTTTTTTTACCTTTTATTTAACTAATAACAGCGAAACGATTGTTCTGATATTGTAATTGAAAATCTATTTGTCCTTTTCCTCTTAAAAAGGTAAATATTGTCTACGATTTTGCATTATTTCACTGAAACTTCTCAAATAAAATAACTACGATTTTGCATTATTTTTTAGTGAAACTCCTGAAATAAAATTACTGCTATTTTGCATTATTTTTAATGAAACGCCTGAAATAAAATAACTGCGATTTTGCATTATTGTACTGAAACTCCTTAAATAAAATTACTGCTATTTTACATTATTTTAAATGAAACTCTTGAAATAAAATAACTGCGATTTTGCATTATTTTACTGAAACTCCTGAAATAAAATTACTGCGATTTTGCATTATTTTACTGAAAATCTTTAAATGAAATAACTGCGATTTTGCATTATTTTAAATGAAACTCCTGAAATAAAATAACTGCTATTTTGCATAATTTTACCGAACTTCCTCAAGTAAAATAACTACGATTTTGCATGAGTTTCACTGCAACTATAATAGTTGCGATTTTGCATTATTTTACTGTAACCCCTCAAATAAAATAAATATGATTTTGTATTTTTTTCTTGCTGAAACTCCCCAAATAAAATAACTACGATTTTGCATTATTTTACTGAAAATCCTCCAGTAAAACGGGAGTTAAATACATTCACTGACGAAAGAGTTTAGTCATAAATCAATTATGCGTTTCCTCAGGCAGTGAATTACATAACTGGGGGTCAGTCGACTGTTAAGGGTCGCGTCCTGAGTTGAAAGTGAAATGGTAAAGGATGCTCATCCTCAAAAACGGCTTGCTGAGAACCAGGTTACATACATACATACATACATACATATATATATATATAATATATATATATATATTTATATATAATATACCTTATAGATATTTAATAAATATAAATTACATTTATCATATATATATATATATATATATATATATATATATATATATATATATATATATATATATATCATAAGCGAATACCACGGGAAAATGATCGTCAGAAATCCAAGCGCTTTCGTCTTTATTCAGACATCGTCAAGGAGCTACTAAAGTACAATTGGAGAGGAAGGCCTCAGGTACAAACAAGATCAGGAATACCAGATGGTTAATTATCAAAAGGGTAAAAATTAAAAGGGATAATCCAGGATTATCGGATATCACACGGTCACAAACTTAAACAGATTCTGGCCCTAACCGAAATTACAAAGTATCTTTACAGTCCAAAACATGTAAAAACTAAATATATTAATTTTGTTGCTTATATTTATCTACAACTTTTTTTATTATGAAAGCATCAAGTTTAAATAAACCAAGACTTAAATTTAGAACATCTCTATTATTTGACTTGATAAAACAAGATTTAATGATATTCCTTTTAACTGTGTCATTACATGGGGACTAAGGCTCTTGCGACTCAAGTAATAGGATGGTCTAAGTCTCTCATATGAAACAAAATAATGCATTCGATATTTGCCCAGTTCTCACAGAATATTGATGTTGCTTGAGACGCTGTGAAAGAGATTTGCCGGTCTTTCCGTAATAGACTTTATCACACTTTTTGCAAGGAATTTCATATATGCAGCCTGGAAGATCTTTAGGAGAATTTTTGATTACTAAACTCTTGACATTAATATTACTGAAAACAACATTTATGTTAAAAAGCTTTAAAATTCTAGGAATATCTAAAAACCTTTCATCATAAGGTAATTTTAGAATGTTATGCTTACTAAATTCAAGTTTGTCATTAGTTGAATAAAATGTTTTTCTAGCTCTTTTCCATGCCACATCTACAAAAGTCCTTGGGTATTTAAGTTTCAATGCAATATCATAAATAGTTTTAATTTCAGGGTCAATAAACTGCGGGCTACAGACACGTAAAGCCCTTAGGAACATCCCAGAAAAAACAGAGAATTTAACATTTTGATGGTGATTGGAGTAGTAATGAACAAAAGAGGCAATATTAGTTGATTTTCGAAAGACTTTAGTAGCTCCTTGACGATGTCTGAATAAAGACGAAAGCGCTTGGATTTCTGACTATCATTTTCCCGTGGTATTCGCTTATTTATGAAGTCACGTGCATCTACTGTGATTTTTTAAGCATATATAAATATATATATATATATATATATATATATATATATATATATATATATATATATATATATATATATTATTAGCATATATTGTTTGGGTGCAGGACATACATGCACCACCGGAATCTCTATCAGGTAAGAGCTAAAAAAAATGGGTGCACCCTTTAGTAATGTCAACAGTACACCACGTGAGGCGCACTGACGGCACTTACTCCCCCTAAACGGATAAAACAGCAAAGACCGCAGGAATAACTATCTTCCAATGAGGATGATCATAGCTGCTAAGACGCCACTTTGCGTAAATCAACTCAAAACAAGCAGTTGGAGCAGTATTGATACCTTAGTTCCCGGGTGAAATTAGAGAGGGGGTAAGGGAGGCAGGGGGGGGGGGGGGGTCTGTCCGGCGGGATGGGGATTTGGGGGCAGGGGTGGAAGAGGGCAGCGTGAAGAAAAACTTAACCGCTCTACTAAATCCCAGATCTTCCTTTTCCTCTGGAAGACGGGCAGACTTTTTTTTTTTTTTTTTTTTTTTTTTTTTTTTTTTGTTTTTTTTTTTTTTTTTTTTTTTGGCTGTCGGGCGATTCCTAGATGACCTCTGAGGCTCTGCGTCGGAGGAGGCCATAACGCCCCAGCAAGACGACGAGTCATTCCGAAGGAAGACGATCTTCGGAAACGACCCCATGAAAGTTCCTGAGGGCCAACAAGCATCGGCCATAACCGGGACTGGCGTCCCCCCTTTTCTCAAAATCACTGCCGTTATTCTCATGACCATAAAAAACAAACTTCTCACGGGGAGGATTGGGGGTTGGGGGTACTGCCCCAGGCACTAAAAAGAACATTGAGCCGTGATTCCTCGTCCTAAGAATCTTCCCACCCCCCCCTCTCAACCCTCCTCTTATTCCGCCTCTTTTTGCAGTTTCTTCTTTCGCAATGTTCTCCTCTCATTGTCTCTTCCCGAGACATCGTCTACAGATTGAGGGCCAGCGATTCGCGTCAACTGATGCTGCAGAAGCCAAGCCTCTCGGATGTCCAGCTTCCAGTTTGATTGTCACTGGCATGGATCCGAGGACATTTTCTTTCAATTTCCCAAGGAGATTCCAGTATACTTGAGGTGTGCGTTGCCTGGACATTTTCTTTCCATGTCCGGAGGAATTTCCAGTATACTGGAGGTGTGCTTTGCCTGGACGTTTTCTTTCCATGTCCGGAGGAATTTCCAGTATACTGGAGGTGTGCTATGCCTGGACGTTTCCTTTCCATGTCCGGAGGAATTTCCAGTATACTGGAGGTGTGCTTTGCATGGACGTTTCCTTTCCATGTCCGGAGGAATTTCCAGTATACTGGAGGTGTGCATTGCCTGGACGTTTTCTTTCCATGTTCGGACGCATTTTCCATATACGGGGAAGTGGTGCTTTGCATGGAGCGTTTCCTCATGTCCGGAGGAATTTCATTATCTGGAGGTGTGCTTTGGCCTTTGAGCCGGTTCCTTTTATTTCCATGTCCGAGGAATTTCCAGTTTATACTGGAGGTGTGCTCTGCCTGGACGTTTCCTTTCCATGTTCGGACGCATTTCCAGTATACTGGAGGTGTGCTTTGCATGGACGTTTCCTTTCCATGTCCGGAGGAATTTCCAGTATACTGGAGGTGTGCATTGCCTGCACATTTTCTTTCCATGTCTGAAGGAAATTTCAGATTTCCAGTATACTGGAGGATTTGGCAACTCCGGTGCTTACTTAGCACTATAAAACCCGCCTTTGGAAACGACATTGCTATCGGGCACTTAATTATTCGGGCTCGTTATGAATCTGAGTTATTACGGTTTAAATCTCTCTGGCTCCATGTAAGTCTGACAAATGACCCGGCTATTATTTCGCCATTTTCTTTCCTTTATTTGAAAACATGCAGCCACTAATTGCCCCTGTTTCCTTCAAGAAAAAGAGAACCATCATCAGTAATAATAATCCATTTGTCTTCTCGAAAATCCTAATGATCATTTTTCTTCCAGATGATTCAGGTTTGCAAAAAAAAAAAAAAAAAAAAAAAAAAAATGATAATAAATAAATAAAAAATAGTGACATTCTTTTCTATGCATAATCAAACTTTTATTTGTATATACTATCAAACGCTAGAAGTCATTAAGGTAAACGTCTTGAATCTATCCACCTACATCTGTACATTATCAGACAACTATAGGTCCTTATTTTCGTCATTTCTCAAGGCAAACTCAAAATTCTAGATGAGATCAGTTTTTCTATATTACCAAATCCTCAGACTGTAACATAGCCTTTATTAGCTGTTCCGCTGGTATATTGGTTAGTGTCGTGGCATGCCACTCAGAAGTCGCTGGTTCGCGTCTCCCCCTAGGTGATGAAAAATCACTGGTTATGTATCATGATCAGTTACTGCTGCAGTGTGTGGTGTGGTGTGCTGTGGGAGGTTGCAACCAACGTTTTTTGGAAGCTTGAATTTCAAGTGAGTGGCCCCTTTGGTGGGGGTTGTTTCATTGAGAATTGGTTCCATCCACTGAAATTATCATATATATATATATATATATACATTATATATATATATATATAATATATATATATATATGTGTGTGTGTGTGTGTGTGTGTGTGTGTGTGTGTGTGTGAGAGAGAGAGGTGATAAGTATCCTTGTGGGCCATAATTCCGTCAGTTTGATAACTGGCTCCCTGCCAGTTATCAAACTGCTCTCTCTTACACTAAAATAATGTTACAGAAAGCACACAGAATCTCATTTTTCTCTTTGCAGTTCAAGATCTGTGGGTATATACTATCTTCTTCACTCTTGCATGTTCATGGATATTTGTTCACCTGTGCCTGTTGTACAACAACTTTTGAATAATAATAATATATATATATAATGTGATATAGATAATATATATATATATATATATATATATATATCTATTAATATATGGTCAATTGCAGCGCTCACAGTGCGCCACCCTACACGCACCTCTCTCTCTCTCTCTCTCTCTCTCTCTCTCTCTCTCTATATGATATATATATATATATATCATATATAGATATATATATATATATATATATATTATATATATATAAAATATATATTGTAGGAGAATACCACAGGAAAATGGTAAGGCAGAAATCCAACAAGCGCTTTCGTCTTTACTAAGACATTGTCAAGGAACCGAATGAAATACAGTTGGAAAAAAAAGGTACCAGGTAAACAAAAGGATCAAGTATTACCAGATGGTTAATGATCAAAAAGGGTAAAAATCAAATGAATAAATAAATGAATAAATAAATAAATATATATATATATATATATATATATATATATATATATATATATATATATATAAAGTGTGTATAACTCTCGTTCCCACTCCCTAGAATCCGTTAAAAAAGAACCCTTTGGAGAAACAGGAACCATTCATTCTTCTTCTCGCTTCACTCGCCGGCGAAAAACATGATCCAAAAGGAGCCTCTGTGTGTGTGTCTGTCTGTATGTCTGTGTGTGTGAATACGTGTTTTCAGCAAGACATCTCTGGCTGGCATCATCACACTTCTTCAGCAAGGTTGTTTCCTCTCCGTAAACATCAATCTGATGGTGCTGCTGGTGCTGCTGGTGCTGGTGCGGCGGCGGCGGTGGCATTGAGCGAAACATACCCACCCGCGCCTGATTCATGAGATCGAGATCCGCACAAATTCATCTCTTAAATTCACAGGTTGCAATGCCCATCCTCCGCTCCGACGACCTTCCATGGGGGAACACCCCATCCCCTACTTCCCCTTCCCCATCCCCTACCCCTCCCCACTCCCTCTAATGAGAACACATCCACCGGGGCCCCTTTCCCGTCCCCAAAGGGCCCCCCCTCCCCCCATAAAACGTAAGTCGACTGTTGCATTCATCACAGTCGACACCACAATCTCCTGCTGGGAGTATCTGGCACCTTACAATTTCCTCCGCAACTCGGATGTGAGCTCTCTCTTCCTCCAGCATCCTTGCCAGAACGGTGTTATTTTGCCACCCATTCGCGGTTCACTAAGTCCCGGGTAGGGGGGGAGGGGAGGGGTTGTGGGGTTGAGGGGGAGGAAGGCTTGGATGGGGAAGGGGATGGGGATGTTTCCCCTAAAGTGAATTACAACCCTTTTAGTCTCAGTAAATGCTCCATTAGATGCCGTATCATTTACAGTGTTTGTTATTTGGAGGTCGGTGGCCTATTTTGCGCCGCGGGGCAGAGAGAGAGAGAGGAGAGAGAGAGAGAGAGAGAGAGAGAGAGAGAGAGAGAGATACTTTATGCATAGGTAATTAATATGCAGCTGGTGACAAAAATAAAGTGAAAATAAAATAGCATATCTGCCCAGGAACTTCATCTCATGCTGCTACTGCAGTTTATTCAAGAATAATCAACCTATGTCCAATTTAAATGTACCTATCAAATAAACGTCTCCCCTATCTGTACTACTTCCACAACCATAATAAAAATAAAGGAAGAGAGAGAGAGAGAGAGAGAGAGAGAGAGAGAGAGAGAGAGAGAGAGAGAGAGAGAGAGAGGCCTAAGCATAGAGTATGGTAAAATATATTTAATCAAAATAAGTATCATTCTAAAGGAGTTGTATTTTTACGTAAATAATCGCTGCTATTAACATAAGTAATCCTTAACGCTGAAGAGCAAACATCTAAATAAAATATAAGGCACACGTGTACGGATGCTCTAATCCTCTTGACTCGGGGACGGTTATATAAACGTGTAGTCTAAAATGGGCAAAAGATATTCTTGTTTTTTGAACGAGCCTTCTGCCGTGGAGGTTCACGAAGAGGTGAAAAATACAGTCAATGAGAGAAAAACCTTGTAACTAACAGTCAAAAAACAAGACATTAATAGCAAATTAAATGGAGGCGGAAAATTGCAAAGCAAAAAATTGGTTTAACAAATAATAAAATGAATAAAAGTCCGCCTTTTCAGACTGGTCCGTTATTATACAAAAGCTCTGGAAAGAGTTTATTTATGAGAAAATTAGAATGATGGGTCCGAATAATAAAATAAAATATAGCACGCTCGTTGAAACCTAAATTATTTTTCTAATTTGAATAATATGAAAAACATCTTATAGGTACATTTTAATTGTAAGTATTTATAATATTCGTTCTATTTTAAGTCTTGTCATAATATATAATTTTCATACTGATTGAGTGACTGACTTAAAAAAGGGCGTCGCAACAGCTAGGGTCACTGATACTGACAGAAACCTCTTAAATACTTGCAAAAGGGATTAAAAGAAGCATTCAATACATTAAATTACAACCAAGATCATTAGTATTTGGTAGCGGAGGGCTATTGTAGAGAGAGAGAGGTTACGGCATATCTGTAACATTCCAGAACAAAAGAATTATTTAAAGTACGTAATTTTGTCTACAGCAATTCGAAAAAGAGAACCGTATGCCGTATAGAAATGGTGTAGTAGATAACGTGGTAAAATGATTCCATTCGACGGGAAATAAAACGGGACTGTTTCTGAGTGTAAAACTTGTAGTCAGAAAATTTTGTATACCTTGTTTTATTTTGGCGTCGTCGCGAGTAGCGAAAATAAAAACCCCGTGTAATTATGAGAGGCTATGAAAATATTCCCCGCACAACCGCCGCTGAAGAAGAAGAAGAAGAGGAAGAGGAGAAAAACTGCCGTAAAAGAAAACAGTCACGAGGAATGTCTCATCAACGCACATTCAAGTTGGAGCATTTTCCGAAGGAGACAAGGTAGAATCTTTATAATCCGGAGTGAGAGACTCATAAAGATTTCGCTAGAAAACAGCGGGTCTCCGTGTTTTCTTCTCGCCTACTACCGAAAGAAACCCGACGAGAAGTTGTACGAACGAGTAAAAACCTGGCTGAGTATAAAAGGGAAAGAGATTTCCTCCCTCTCTCTAACATATATATACTCTAATACGTATATATATATATATATATATATATATATATATATATATATATATATATATATATTATAATATATATATATATATATGAAGAAACAGTATGACAAAGAAAAGTCGTGCAATGAAAACCATTTGATAAGAGGAATGGTCACAGAAGTTACGTCGTTCACTGTGACGCATTCAACCCGGCAATACAGAATGCTACAGATGAATCAACAAAAACGAGTTAAACCAGAGACAAAAACAATGAAACAAACAAACAAAAACAAAAAAAGCTTGGTTTACTGAGTTTTATGCGACATCTGTCCATCATAACCAACAACAAGCGATCCCAGAAGCCCCAGAGAGAAGGTAGATAATACAAATTGAATAATTTTAATAATTTCATTGAAGCATTCAGACAGAAAATAGAGCGGGATTTGAGTGCATTCATAAACACTCACTTACAACATTGTTAAATCTTAACAGCAAGTGAGGGATATATAGGGTGGTTTCCTTACACACAAGATTTAGACAGACAACCTTTTGCATCTAACGGGTAAGGTAGTCATCAGTCTTCATAGTTCAAGTAAGTCTCCAAGTAGTGTCTTTTGCACGTGATACTCAAGGTTAAGCAATTAGCTAATTGTATTTTATAATTTCGTTTCAATTCACATCACTCACATACATGCAAACTATATTAATAAGCATATACTATGTGTATATACATATATATATATAATATATATATATATATAATATATATATATATATGTAGTTATACTATATTATTTGTATATTATAGTATATGTATATAGACTATATATATTTGCATACATCATATATATATATATATATATATATATATATATATATATATATAGACGAGCGTGTATCTTATGTATATGCACGAATGAGCACGTCAGTGCAAATGCATAAGCTAACACCAGAGAGAGAGAGAGAGAGAGAGAGAGAGAGAGAGAGAGAGAGAGAGAGAGAGAGAGAGAGAGATTAATTAATGAATAAATTATCGAGGTATTGATTCCTGCTGCTCTTCCCTCCAAAGCCGGTTAATTGCCAAGTTGTTATTAAGTTTTCCGTCTGTTCTTTCCTATTTTTCTTGAGAGAGAGAGAGAGAGAGAGAGAGAGAGAGAGAGAGAGAGAGAGAGAGAGAGTCCATTGTGAAAATGGGTTTAAAAAGTTGCTTTGTTTGTCTGACTCTTCTATACATACTATATTTTTACAGATCCCTTTTCAAATCTCAAGATTATGTTTTTGAAAAGTATCAGTATTTTCCTAATCACTTAGGGGTCGTTGCCAGTTTTTATCGTATAACTTCACTTAAAAGAAAAACTGTATGCTTCAATCATTATTACAAATAACGAATAAATACGTTTTATGGCCCTTGATAAAAAGATCACCTTAATCCTTTTAACGATTTTGTGTGAAAAACGCAAAAAAATATATGGTTGAAGATGTAAGAAATGAAAAAGCTTTTACGAGAAGTAAAAAGTATTTATTGTTTGTATTTACATATGATATATAGCTGGTCCGCTTGTACGGTGGCTAGTGTCGTGGCATGCCACTCAGATGTGGCCGGTTTGCGTCTCCCCGAGGGCGATGAAAAATTACTTGTCTGGATCATGATCAGTTACTGCAGCGGTGTTGGGGGGTCTTTAGCGGTGGGAGGTTGAAACCAACATTCTTTGGAAGCTTGAATTTCAAGTCAGTGGCCCCTTTGCTGGGTTTGCTCCATGTGAATAGGTTTCATCTACCAATACATAATAATAATAATAATAATAATAATAATAATAATAATAATAATAATAATAATAATATACTTCAATCTGGCGAGGAAAAAGAATTTTACATCCCGGCCGACCTATGCAGTGGTTAGACGACGACTGTTGTGTCCGATTCCAGGATTCTGGAAAGACATGGAGCTAGCAGTCTCATCCCAGAAAGACTGGCCTCCTCCAGTTCACACACACACACACTCACACACATATATATGTATATATATATATGTATATATATATATATTATATATATATATATATATATATATATATATATTAGTATATAGCATCCAGGATTCTGGAAAGACATGGAGCTAGCAGTCTCACCCCAGAAAGACTACCTAGAGATACTGGACGCATACCACCACCTAAGACTAATGGCCTCCTCCAGTTGACAATATATATATATATATATATATATATATATATATATATATATATATATATATATATATATATTTATATATATATTGTCGAATTTATATCCAGTTTGCTGGAATAAACCCAACCTCGCCCCCGCATTCCATATCTATATATATATATATATATATATATATATATATATATACTTATATATATATATATATATATATCATATATATAGATATATATATATATATATATATTATATATATATATATATATTATAATAATATAAACTATCTAATAAAGAAATGAACATGAACAGTAGACGAACTAAGTCACAGAAGAAACGAAGTGGTGATTATTTATTTATGGCCTTGATTAAACAACCAGATAGAGCCTAAAACAAACGCACGAACGTACGCGCTCAAGTTAGTCATAAAACACTATACATAGCTTCTCGTGACCACGAAAAAAAAAAAAATACGAAAAACTGAAAGGAAAGCGTTCGTTTAATTAAAAAAAAAAAATAAGATGGGCAACATAACTTAACCTTACACATCACAGGAGTTCCAGATTTCACAAAAAAATAAAAAAATAAAATAAAAAAGAGAAACCGGAAGATATAAAAAATAAAGCTAATTAGACTGCAACCCTCAGCACTTGCATAAAATCCATGTTAATAAATAAAAATAAAAAATTCATAATGTTAAATAAAGCTCCCGGAATTAGGTACTCTGCTTCCCCTAAGTAGGAAATGAAGTGAATTAAAATACATAAAAAGGAAAGAAATGGGGGGCGCGGGGAGGGGGTGGGCCCGGGGGAACGGTGGGGAAGGAGGATAGGGGGGGCTCGTGGAGGGGAAGTACGTAGAGTCTGGCTAAATCTCTTTAATAACACATCATCTGTAAATATTGACCTAAGAGCACAGGATCCTCGTCTCTCCCGTGTTTACTTTATGAGGCTTCCAATTGACTGGGATAAAAAAGAAAAAGAAAAAAAAAATTCATCGCCTTCACAAGCATCTACAATCTCTCTCTCTCTCTCTCTCTCTCTCTCTCTCTCAGTGAATTCATGTAAATCATTTTAATTATTTTCAAAATTTATTGCTCCAGATTAATCTCAATCTACGATCGTAGATGCCATTCAAATAAAAATTAAAATAAAATAAAATAAATTTAAATAAAATAAAAGTCTGAGAATTTAAGAAAAGCCTTCCGATTAATTTGAACTGTTCAGTCATTGAACAGAATACTGTTGGTTCTTCATCTGGTAAAGTTTGAACTATCAATATTATTTCGGGTGTGTTGCCATCGAGAGCCTCATACATTGTCTTTTGCATCCACTGTGTCGCCCTCTTTGTACGTGTCAGGCTTTGCATTCCACTGAGACAGTGCAGGTGTCGGAACCTCGGTACTGCGTGAACCAAGCCTTGTTCGAAAGGAAATTCAACTTCTCGTAATATTTTTCCACTGGACAAGCTGACATCTTTCGGTCCAATCGCCATGACAAAAATCCAAATGAATCTAGCTTCATTTTAAGCAATAATAACTGAGGAAAGGTGGTTAAATTTTTTTCTGTAAAAAAATGTATTGGTCACCCCAGGGCATAGAAAACTGAAAATAAAAAAAAATGAAAAAGAATCGATGTACCTTTGCCACAGAGCTCTGCAATTCCCCAGTTCCCAGGTCTTCCAGTGGACAAGATGACATCTTTCGGTCCATTCGCCATAACAAAAATCCAAATGAATCTAGCTTTATTGTAAGCAATAGCAAAACAGAGAAAAGGATGTTTAACCCTTCTTTAAAAAAACATGCATTGGTCCCCACAAGGCATAGAAAACTGAAAATAAAAAAAAAATCGCTGTATATAACAAATACCCAAATGAATCCAGCTTAATCGTAAGTAATAACAAAACAAAGAAAAGGCTGTTGTTCAATCCTTCTTTTTTTTTTTTTTTTTTTTTCAAGCCATGGTATTTGGTCCCCACAAGGAATAGAAAGACTGAAAAAAAAAAATCGTGTATAATACACAAAAATCCATTGATCCCAGCTTAATCGTAAGCATAACAAAACCCGAGAAAGGTTGTTGTTCAATTCTTTCCTTACAAAAAAAAAAAAAAAAAAAAAGCCATGTATTGGTCCCCACAGGGCATAGAAAAAAAAAAAATCGATGTACCTTTGCCACAGAGCTCTTCCCCAGTTCCCAGGTCTTCCCGACGCATATCATTGATTCTCAGGGAGAGGAACTTTTCCACATTCCTTCGAATCGCCCATCGTCCCGGTCATCAAATTTAATTTACGAGTTTGCATTAAGAACTCTCTAATGTACCCTCCGTCCATTAACACGAACTGCACAATTTAACTCGGGGCGGACGCACGGATGCAGAGAGAGAGACCTTACCTTACAGACCTTACATCTTGTTCGGGTTGCCCCCAGGTCCCTCAGTGTGAGGCACCTCTAATGTCTACCAGAGAGTTGCTAGTACATCTTCCGGTATATTTTGCATCTTCCAATCTTGGATGGTCTGGGATGCAGTTTAGATATTTGTCGAGCTTATTCTTAAACACATCTACGCTCACTCCTGATATCGTTCCCTGAGGCTAGCTCTGGCAACGCATTGAATAGACGCTGCATTATCGATGCTGGTGCGTAGTGGATTAAGTCCTGTGTGCTTTCCTTATTTTTCCTGGTATAGTTTTGGGCACTATTAATCTACCTCTCTTGCTCGTTTCTGATATTTTTAGTTCCATGATATTTTCTGCTATTCCTTCTATCTGTTTCCATGCCTGAATTATCATGTAGCGTTCTCTTCTCCTTTCTAGACTATATAATTTTAAGGATTGTAGTCTTTCCCAGTAGTCTAGGTCCTTAACTTCTTCTATTCTAGCTGTAAAGGACCTTTGTACACTCTCTATTTGTGCAATATCCTTTTGATAGTGTGGGTACCATATCATATTGCAATATTCAAGTGGACTACGAACATATGTTTTATAAAGCATAATCATGTGTTCAGCTTTTCTTGTTTTGAAGTGCCGTAACAACATTCCCATTTTTGCTTTACAGAGAGAGAGAGAGAGAGAGAGTATTGTTCATGAGGAATGAGATGCACTGTCATTTTTTGATGTTTCTATGTCCGATGAGAGAGAGAGAGAGAGAGAGAGAGAAGAGATGAGATGAGGAGAGAGAGAGAGCGTAGTTAGATGGAGAGATAGAGAGAGAGAAGGTAAGCAGAGAGAGAGAGTTAGTGTTCATGAGGAATGAGATGCCACCCGTCATGATGTTCAGTTTCCTATTGAGAGAGAGAGAGATGAGAGAGAGAGGAAGAAAGAGCAAGAGAAGAGAGAGAGATTGAGAGAGAGAGAGAGAGAGGAGAGAGAGAGAGCGTATTGTTCATGAGGAATGAGATGCACTGTCATTGATGTTCAGTTTTCTTTTGAGAGAGAGAGAGAGAGAGAGAGAGAGAGAGAGAGACGATTGACTGAGATCAGAGCGAGAGAGAGCGTATTGTTATGGAGAGAGAGAGACGAGTTCGGAGAGAGAGAGCCAGAGAGCGTCGTATTGTTCATGGAGGGAGAGAGAGAGAGAGAGAGAGAGAAGAGAGAGAGAGAGAGCGTATTGTTCAGAGAGAGAGAGAGAGAGAGAGAGAGAGAGAGAGAGCGAATATTGTTATGAGAAAAGAGTGGGTGGGACTGTCATGTGTGTGTGTGTGAGAGAGAGAGAGAGAGAAGAGATGAGAGAAAGATACTGATGAGGAGAGAGAGAGAGAGAGAGAGAATTGTTTATGAGAAACGAGATGCACTGTCATTTATGTCCATTTTTCTATGGAGAGAGAGAGAGAGAGAGAGAGAGAGAGAGAGAGAGAGAGAGAGAGAGAGAGATAGTATCCTCTAAGAGAAATGAGATGCATAGCCATTGATGCCCATTTTTCTGAGGATGAAGTGACAGAAATGACCGATTAAGAGATTAAGAAAACTAATACGACGAAGCTAAAGTCTTACTGGAATATCAGGTAGAATAATATAATGCTTTATACATCTCTCTCTCTCTCTCTCTCTCTCTCTCTCTCTCTCTCTCTCTCTCTCTCTCTCTCTTTGAGTTTGCATAATTATATCATAATAACAAACTAATATTATCTCTGGAGATCAGAACGGATAATTATAAAGATATAGTAAGCATTCACGCAAACGGACCCAAATGTTCAGTGGTAGCCTTGTAGACATCAAATTTAACTAATTCTCGTTGCGTGTCTTTTAATTTATCTAAAAAGGTCAAGTAAGCAGGTACAACCATATTAACATCAATTATTTTTCTTTCAAAAAAAAAAAAAAAAATATTATATGAACATCGGTTATTTTCCATTCACAAAAGAAATAAAACATATAAACACTAATTATTTTCCTTTTCAAAAACAAAAATAAAGCAAACATCGTTTATTTTCCTTTCACAAAAGAAAAATATAATATATGAACATCGATTATTTTCATTTCCACAAAAGAAAAGTAAAACATATGAGCATCGATTATTTTCCTTACACAAAAGAAAATTTAAAAATTGACCATCGATTATTTTCCATTCACAAAAAAATATGCGATTCACGGAAACCAATGAAAAAACTTTCCCTCAAATCGTACTGAAAATTCCCCAATCTATTAAAACATTTCTGAAGCGAATCAGAATCTTATTGAAAACAAGTGTCACAGAATTATATATACATATATCCTTTCAAACATGTAACATTTTTTTGACAAAATTTTCGAGGAGGGGCTTGAATATTCATTCAGATATGTCGTCGAAACATTGAAAAAAAATATGCATTATACTTTTATCAGACGAAAGTCTCTCGACGTTGCGTGCCAAGATAACTGCGCGCATGAACTTAATGTCACGGCGCGCCGCGTATCTAAATCCAGGATGTTACTCTTGTGTCAGATGGGATCTTGAAAAGTTCACTTTAATGGGAAAAGTGGGGACACTGTCTTACCAAGATATCTCATGAATATTATGAAGATGAAGATGATGACGGCTGCAAATTAAGCGCACCTTTTATGCTCTCTTGTACTGGTTTGTGTGGCTTTAAAGGTCGTGAACTCCGCAGTTTTACAGATTTTTTTTTAGATAATATTAGGGCACTTTAATTTGCATCGTAGTGTCACTGCTACATTCCGAAATGTCTGCACTTCTGTTTATATGAGAAAACATTTAATTTCAGCGTACATATATATATGAATATACATTATAATTTTATATATATTATATATATACACATATATTTACATGTGTATAAATAAATATATATTATATACGTTTTATACTCGTATATGCATATATATGTATGTTATATATATATATATAATATATATATATATATATATATGTGTGTGTGTGTGTGTGTGTGTGTGTGTTGCTGTGTACATACAAAATAACATAGACCCCATATGGAAGTATCTATTGCAAAATTCCATTCCCTGCCTACGATCGGAACACTTTTCTCTCTCTCTCTCTCTCTCTCTCTCTCTCTCTCTCTCTCTCCCTCTCTCTCTCTCTCTCTCTCTCTCTCTTTATCTCTATATATATATATATATATATATATATATATATTATATATATATATATATATATCATATATATATATATATATATATATATATATATATATATATATATATATATATATATATATATTACATAATGAGAGTAAGAAACAAGTATGATGATCCTTGGAGGAAAGGCTACGACAGATAGAAGATGAAGGGTCCAATTTTGAAAACAGAAGCCAAATAGTGCTTACGATCCGGTCCAAGTAATTAAATCCTCAAGAGAGAGAGAGAGAAAAAAAATAAAAGAAAAGCAACCTTCCACGAACATTCTTCTTCTTGAAATAACAATACGAGGTCAGTGGGTATTCATTACTGGAACGACGTGGTTATTTTTTTTATTTTTTTTTTTTTTACGGTTTTACCAATTAAGTCCCGAGGAAAACTCGAAATACATAACATATTTAAACGACTACGTAATGTAATGTAATGTAATGAAATGCAATGTGTAGGAACGTAAAAACGGAGAGAGATAAAACTTGAATAACACTTCCTCCTAACACATAGCAAAACGTAATAGATGAAGCAGAAAAACAAGCTTATTTTTCGTTGTTTATTCTTCGATAAGGAGAAATACCTCTCGTCTGGTGATGATGCCTTACCTCTCTCTCTCTCTCTCTCTCTCTCTCTCTCTCTCTCTCTCCTCTCTCTCTCTCAAATTTATCTCTTAAGAATGCAATGGAAAAGCCGGAGGCAATCAAATTAATTACGTGCAAGTACATTTTCCTTGTACAGATACTGGATTTCTGAAGAGCAATCATAGCTTCATGCAAGCCTTTTAAGATACTGAATATTTCTCTCTCTCTCTCTCTCTCTCTCTCTCTCTCTCTCTCTCTCTCTCTCTCTCTCTTTTCCTTTTTCATTTCTGCGAAACAGACAATTCCTACAAACTTTATTAAGCTGCCGTTTTTTTATTTTTTATTGTTCTTTGTACTTATTTTTTACTTCGATTTTTTCTCATGTCGAGAAGTTCTCTGCCTCAGTAAAGAATAAATATAAAGAACAATAAAAAAAAAGAAAAAAACCGACTGCTTTATACAGTTTGTAGGAATTGTCTGTTTCGCAGAAATGAAAAAGGAAAAAAGAGAGAGAGAAAGCCTCTTTGGCTGGCTATAACCAGCCAGAGAGGTACCAGTCTGCCTAGAAAACTATGTGGGACTGTGTATTGTGATATGGGAGGAAGTAGTGACACAAACATTTTAATGACCAATTATATGCGAGGATATCCTTTGCGCCCATAACCCAGTCTATGGGTTATGTTCATTCAGCAGTAAGCTAGCATTGGAAGTTAAGATTTTCATACAGCATATTAAAAGATCAATATTTCTGTAGTTTGGTTGTTTTAGCAAGGGATGCGTGCTCTGAGTGCTTGCCCTATGTATATCTTATGCCACGAACGAATTTGTGATGTCCACAACGTGCAAAAATCTAAATAAACCCAGTTTGCCTCCAAAAATACATTACTAGAAGCAACCTTCACTTTCCTGTGTATGAGCAGCCACCGCGTATTGTTCCTCGGGCTTTATCTATTCAAACCATTCAAAGGAAATTTTCGCACTCCCTTCCGACAATGCAGCAATATCGAAAACTTAAAAGTCAATGCCTTGTTGCAGGGAATGTATTGTTCTCACGACCAGCATCGGCGTCATTTCTCCATCCCTCCTCAGATCACTGTTTCGTTGCTTTTAATCTTTTGGCTGATTGTTAACCTCTAGACTCATAATCTTCAGTTACGCTCGTAACATTTCTATTATCGAAGCCCGATTTCTTCCACGCTACCCTTTCAAACAATCGGTGTTCATCACCACTCACGACAAAGATCCCAATCATTATTGCCCTTGTCGTCATGACCCTGTCGCTGTGTGGCTTGCCCTAATTACTCAATAATTCGGGACTCTTTCTTGACTCCCATTCCAGGGCCTTTTAGCCTCGGCCATCATTTTCTCACCTGACAGAGTTCCATCTTCTTCTCGTGACTCAGCATCAGCAGCGAGATCAAGTCTTTCTCCTCCGACTTCTAACTTATTATCTTAACCCCGTCACTCTTCCTATTGCACTCATTGTACGTATTTGCTGAAAGAGCCTTTCGAACAATGAAGAGAGACTGTTTTCGAACAACCAGAAGATGTCATCATGTAAAATGAGATTTAAGCGGTTTGAAACTCCTTCAAATTCTAAAGACCACATCATTATACCTTAGGGTGAGGAAGTGATGACTCTTGGCAAATAGAGTTTGACGAAATTGTATAACTCAAACCGCAAAATACTCAATACAGGAAATGGTTCATTTTATAAGACAAACTGGAACTGGAAATCGTATTAAAGAAGACAAAGGTTCAAAATACAAGAACCAAGATTTTTTGTTACACCTGAATTTTGCCTCATATTCTGCAAATTTATACGACCAAATAAATCTGCAATGAAAACAAGATGACGAAAAATGACAATGAGAATGCATCAGCACCAGAAAGGATGATGACACAGACGGCATTGTACCAGCACCAAGAGGGAGGATACCAGCAATGATGACAAAAATGAATGCACCTGCACAAAGAAAGCTGTAAGAAAAAGGGGGTGGGGGGGGGGGGGGACTTTTTTTTTTGGACCCAAAACAGCACATGAAGACTGCAATGCAGCAGCTACATACACAAAGACAGCAATAAGAGAATGCACCTAACAGTTACACGAGAGTACACTGCAGCTACATACACAAAGACAGCTGTAAGAGAATGCACCCAACAGCTACTGAGAATCTTGCAGCTACTCACAAGCAGCTGAAGCAACCAACAGCTACATGGGAATACATTGCAGCTACATACACAAAGACAGCTGTGAAAGAATGCACCCAACAGCTACATGAGAATACATTGCAGCTACATACACAAAGACAGCTGTGGAAGAATGCACCCAACAGCTACATGGGAATACATTGCAGCTACATACACAAAGACAGCTGTGAAAGAATGCATCCAACAGCTTCATGATAATACATTGCAGCTACATACACAAAGACAGCTGTGAAAGAATGCACCCAACAGCTACAGGGAATACATTGCAGCTACTACACAAAGACAGCTGTGAAGAATCACCTAACAGCTTCATGACATACTGCATAGCTACATACATAAAGACGCTGTAAGAGAATGCACCCAACAGCTACATGAGAATACATTGCAGCTACATACACAAAGACAGCTGTAAGAGAATGCACCCAACAGCTACATGAGAATACATTGCAGCTACATACACAAAGACAGCTGTGAAAGAATGCACCTAACAGCTTCATGAGAATACACTGCAGCTACATGCACAAAGACAGCTGTAAGAGAATGCACCAAACAGCTACATGAGAATACATTGCAGCTACATACACAAAGAAAGCTGTGAAAGAATGCACCCAACAGCTACATGGGAATTTACATTGCGTACATACCACAAACGACAGCTATGGAAAGGAATGCACCCAGCAGTACATGGGAATCATTGCAGCTACTACACAAAGAAGCTATGAAAGAATGCACCCACCCGCTTAAATGGAATAACATGCAGCTACATAACAAAGACAGCTATGAAAGAAGCACCCAAGCAGCTACATGGAATACATTGCAGCTACTACAAACAAAGTACAACTGTTGAAAGATACACCTAAAAGCTTCATGAGAAGACACTGCAACTACATACACAAAGACAGCTGTGAAAGAATGCACCTAACAGCTTCATGAGAATACATTGCAGCTACATGCAGACGCTATAAGAGATGCACCAAACAGCTACTGAGAATACATTGCAGCTACATACACAAAGAAAGCTGTGAAAGAATGCACCTAACAGCTTCAAAGACAGCTGTGAGAAAATGCATCCCACAGCTACATGAGATTACACTGCAGCTACACACAATAAAGATTCAGCGGTAGAGGAATAGCATTAAACACCCAAAGCTACAGTGAGATACACGGCAGTTAAACACCCAAACAATAAAGACAGCTGTAAGAGAATACACCCAACAGTTACTGAGACTGCAATGCAATTGCAGGAACAAAGACAGCTAAAGAGAATGCCCCCAACAGCTACATGAGACTGCAATGAAAGCTGGAAAAACTTAAGACAGCTACACGAGACTGCATCAGCAGCTGAAAAATATCGACAGCTTCGTGAGAATGCACCTAAAGCTGTAATTACAACAGCGGCTACCTGAGAATGCACTGGCAGATGCAAATGCAACGTCCGCTGCATAAGAATGCACAAGAATGAAGCAGAAGCAACAGCAGCAAAACAAGGAAGCATCAGCACGAGATCTACCGCCGCTGCTGTGCCACGACTCAATAAACTTTATTATATAAGAAGGGTCTAATCAGGCGGTGGTTCGTGGTCAATTATGAACAAAGGGATGAAGTTCGGCCAAACCCATAGCTGCATCCATCATCCAAGACCATCCCCCACCTTTTTTTTTCTTTTTTTTTTTTTTTTTTTTTTTTTTTTTTTTTTTTTTTTTTAAAGGAATGCAATGCGGGCATTACAAAGTAGGACCACAATAGGACGCACGTGATCGGTGGTCGTTGGCCCTTTGTTCAAATGTAAAGGATCCTACTGTCGTCTTCGGAGTAATCATTTTTTTTTTTCTGTAGATCCGGGAGAGAGAGAGAGAGAGAGAGAGAGAGAGAGAGAGAGAGAGAGAGAGAGTCGAAAAGACCAATTGAAATTAAGTCTATAAGATTGAAAAGTTTAGTAATAAATGCTAACTGTCAGTTGGGAAAAATCTTAGATAACATGTCTTTAATTCATGCATAAAACTTAAGGCATACTACATCATGCCACCCAGTAATACATAAACACAAATACATTCGATATACATACATACATACATACATACATAACTACATACATATATTCATACATACATACACTGAGGTATATAACTGCAAATATTTCAAACTTACTTCTGTACTTGATCAAAGCACTATGATTTATATATATATATATATATATATATATATTATATAATATATATATAATATATATCATACATACCATACATATATATGTATATATATCTCTATTATATATATGTTGTATGTATCTATATCTATATATATATATAATCTATATATGTTATAATCATGATTGGCTTGCCTCAATACAGAAGTAACTTTTGAAATATTTGCGTTTTATATCCCCTCAGTTTATGTATGTAATGAATTTAATGTAATGGATGTCCTGTATGTCGTATTTCTGTATGTATGTTATTTGGGGGGCCTGGTATTTGTGGTTTTGTTTATATTATTATCTTTCTCTCCTATATTATATCTATATATAAAAAGAATTATTATATATATAATATATCACCTCTGTCCGGCCCCTCCCATAAATTAGACTTCATATAAAGCATCACAATTATGGACGTTATCATGGAAACATAATGTTAGAGCATCATAATTTCCCTAAATCCCTGGCCATAGAATTCCCTTTGCCTTTGTGCAGCAAAGCGCTTAACATTACATTTAATGGCAGTCTCCCTGGGGATATTTCAACTTCTCTCTCTCGTTTACTCTTGTCCTCTTATCTTTCTCTTATTCTTATTCTCACTATTAATCTTACTCTGCTTCGCGGATTAATTGAAACTGGACTTTTGCCTACTTTGTTTCCTACGAAAATAATAATAATAATAATAATAAGGGATTTCTTAAATAACTAATAAGTAAAAAAAAAAAAAACAAAAAAAAAATAAAAAAAAAATAATAATAATAATAATAATAATAATAAATTTAAATATCTTTAAATAATGAGGACAAGACATTTTTTGTTTGAACGACACAAAGTAAAAGAACATATTGAGAACAATATAAGTATTTATTTACAGATGCCTCATCGCAATCCATAGCTTATCATATAGAATGGAACATTTTAGGCCGAAAGCCAAGCGCTGGGACCTGCGAGGACATTCAGCGCTGAAACGGATATTGACAGGAAAAAGGTTCGAACGGTGTCACAGGAGAAGGAAAACTTCAAAGCAGTTCCACTATGAATCAATTGTTAGGAGTGGGTGGACTGTAAGAAGGAAGAAAGAGAATACGAAAGGAGGTACAGTAAAAGGAATGCAAGGGGTTGCAGCTACGGGCCATACGGACACTCGTGAGGGCACTGACAGCACTAACCCCCTAAGGGAAGCCGTAGCTCAGATTTTTATTTTTTCTATCTTATTTTTTAATAATACCCCACGTAGAGAGGAAGCGTCCGACTAGAATAAATGTGAGTATAAATTTAATATTTTTTTCGATATTATTCCCATAACTGAATAGGATCGCAGGTGTTAGGAGCATCAAATAAATGTGAACTTCGCTTTAATCTCTTATGGAAATGTCAGAGAGAATCTACCGCTGATTTTTCTCTCGTGCAGACACAGCGCCTAGTACATACACCCACATACTGGTCTTTGTATATAAATATATATATATATATATATATATATATATATATATATATATATAATGTAATGTATATCATGGATATATATATATATATATATATATATATATATATATATATATATATATATATATATATATATATATATAGAGATATATATATATATATATATATATATAGAGAGAGAGAGAGAGAGAGAGAGAGAGAGAGAGATGGAATCATGAAAACAACAGCTGCTCGTCACAGCCATCTACTATTAGATGCCACATCGGAGATGAAGTTATCTCTGGGCCTGATGAGATCTATACGTATGCAGATTCGAGGCATCACCAAAATACGATCCCTGTTTAAAAAAACACTGCCTGAGGTTATATTAGGAATATGATGATAAAAGCAAAATAAATAAATAAATGAATAAAAAGTCTCGAGGAAAAAAATGACCACCCTCCTGCGACGAGGCGATGCATATCATTAAGATTTATTGATCATAACTGTTGCACCGCGTGGGCAAAACCAGTCCTCAAAATCAGGCGCGCGAGCGCGCGTGGTGGCACAGGTGCATCCCTGAACTCAGGCTTGCCTCATCTCGTCCTGCCCTTGGCCCGACTCTAGCTCGACTCTAGCCCCATTGCCCTCCGGAGCATCGCTCGATCATCCGGAGCATCGTTCGCTCATCTGGAAAATCGTCCGATTATCCGGAGCATTGTCCAATCATTTCGGAGCATCGTCCGATCATCCGAAAATCGTCCGATCATCTGGAGCATTGTCTGATTATTTCGGAGCATCGTTCGATCATCTGGAAAATCGTCCGATTATCCAGAGCATCGTTCGATCATCCGGAACATTGTCTGGTCACCAGGAACATCGTCCGATCATCTGGAGCATCATTCGATTATCCGGAGCATCGTCCGATCATCCGGAAAATCGTTCGATCACCTGGAAAATCGTTCGATCATCTGGAAAATCGTCCGATCATCCAAAATCGTCCGATCATCTGGAGCCTCATCCGATCATCCGGAGCATCGTCCGATCATATGGAAAATCGTCCGATCATCCAAAATCGTCCGATCATCCAGAGCATCGTCCGATCATATGGAAAATCGTCCGATCACCCGGAGCATCGTCCGATCATCCGGAGCATCGTTCGATCATCTGGAAAATCGTTCGATCATCTGGAGCATTGTCTGATCATTTCGGAGCATCGTCCGATCATCCGAGAATCGTCCGATCGTCCGGAACATTGTCCGATCATTTCGGAGCATCGTCCGATCATCTGGAGCATCGTCCGGTCATCTTAGGACATTTTCTTAACTTATCGCAATTTATTTTATTATTATTACTCAGACTCAATTACGCTATACTGTTGTTCTTCATAGTATATATCCTACAGCATTGAACATTTATTTCTACGCTTGAATTTCTTATCTCATTCTTTATCTATAACATGTACCACTTAATTTCTTCTTTGCATATGTTTGCCAGGCCAGTTTTAATCTATCGCTCCCTGTTTAGCTTTCTGGGCTGGTCTTCTCCTCTTATTTATGTATATATGCCATGATTATAGATCCAGTAATTTTTTTAATTCATAATTCTTTTTTTTTTTACTTTGTTTTTTATTCAGACCCTCGGCAGGATCGAGTCATCTCTCACGGCACGCCCCTGCAACACATTTTCCATGATTTTATTCAATTTATTTAATTAATTCTGACCCCTGACGAGCAAAGGATTTGGAAATGAATCTCGCTCTAAGTCTAGCGCATATTGTCGAAAGGTTCACCGAGAATATGATAATAATGCATCGAGTTCCTTCAATCAAGCCATGAGCCACGACGGTAAATTATACAGGATGTTACAGAATGTTCGCTTTTCCGTTTTTGATAACCGGAATTTACAAGCACTTTTTTTACTAATGTCTGTCTGCCTGTTTTTACGCATACGTTTCAGTATTTATGAGCTGCTAACAGACTACATTCCCATACATCTATCAATGTAAAAGCACGTTAGTGCAAGCAAAACAACTGAGTGAATATCCTGCATTGACGCATCCTCGGCGTCTGCTTGATGATGCAAACAACTGAAACAACAACTTGTGCACGCATGGCCTGTGCATGACTTGGACCTTATTCAACAACATAATAGAAAACGTCACATTTGCTTGAGGGAGGAAACCTCGAGATACAAGTTGAAAAAAAAAGAAAAGGGGAAAAAAAGAAAAAGAAAAGAAAAGAAAGAAAAAAAAAAAAAAATATATATATATATATATATATATATATATATATATATATATATATATACACACACACACATACATACGTTTTTTTCACGAGAGCTTGCGTGCGTCTAACATCTCAAATAAATTCCTTTCCGTCAGGGAGGCGCCCGGTTGAAACGGATAAACAGATTTACCTTAATCGACGGATTCCATGACATTTCAAAACCTTATCACTGTCAAGGACTTCATATCTGGTCTGTTCTGAAGTATGCTAAGTGCCTTTACCGGAAGAAGCGCTCGCTCTGACTTCAAGGTCTTGGGGGGGCGGGGTGAGGGGGGGGGAGCGGCAAATCGCACATTGATGTCGATACATATATATATATTGCTTTGAGTACTTGGGCAATGCTGAATGTCATGGAAATTCATTTACTTGCAAGTCATGTTTACATCACTCATATGATTCACTGAATATATCTATATTAGTGTAAATACTACTCTCTCACACTCACAAACGTGTGTAGATATATATGTATAAATATACATATATATATATATATATGATATATATATGTAATATTATGTAAAATATATGTGTAAATATGTATATATATATTATATATATATATATAATATGTGTGTGTGTGTGTGTATATATATAATTATATATATATATATATATATATATATCTATATATATACACACTATAATATATATATATATTTATATATATATATTATATAGGACCGATAGACATACAGATATATGCATGTATATATATGTATGTGTCCAACGAAAAAAACTGACCAAACAATATCCTCTGCAGAACGCCAACTACGCATAACATGCCCGAATATGCACTTGAAAAGGAATGAAAATCACCTTACTAGATTTCCAATGGTTACATTTTAAAATGCAGAGAAAAACGCAATTGGTCCAACCTGTGGAATGAGTTAAGAGGAGGAAATACCAGTCGTCAGGTTCAAGGGCTCAGTGACCACAAGATCACTTCGTGGCTGGAAAGGTTCGAGGACTTCAGTGAATGACAGATGTCGCCACTGGACGGAGACGAGGTAAGATTTATTGCAACGAAAGAACTCGCTTGTAGTCAATGATAAAAATAATTTAAAAAATAAAATAAAAAACTTTTATTTATCGGGTCTTTCCTGAATAGTGACACCCTCTCCTCCAAGGTTTTTCGGGGGATCGTTATCTATGACTAATATTTCTTGGGGTCATTATATCTATGATATTTTACAATATTTTGTTTATGTCTTTACGGTAATGCCTCACGGGCTTGTACTAAACACGCCGCCAAGGTGGATACATACGGTTGTCACTATCTAGTTAAGATTCTATTTATCTTTGCAAATAAGGTAAAATCAAGCATAATATGAATAAATAAATGTTTGAGTCGCACATACCGACTCTATATACATATGAAGCATCTCTCTTAAGAAAGTTAAGGTTCTATACAGAGATCTCCTTAGAGATTAAAAAAAAAATCTGGGCGAAATCGGTTGCAAGTTCTGACCCAAACAGACAGACAGAGACGGCGTAGTCAAGTCAAATAAAGCGTGTAACAAAAAACGCGAAAATATTTCCCATCCAAAACAGCGCTGCTGCCGCCTCGTATTCACACAGGCGAGGCCGATGCCCGCCTAAATCATTTCACGGGCAATACCGTCAGAATAAAAACTGCACGTGTCCCATGACTCAATTGTGCCTGGCGGCGAGAGCGTGTTAGTGAAAACTAGGATAATGCCAAGCAAACAGGATTTGGGGAATCCTATTGGGAATCCTATTACTAAGGCCATGTGATCGAATTTCATCACCAATTTGGGGGCGAAATTGCCCACTCACGCCAGGCCACCAGATCTCCTAATGCCACCAAAAAGCATGAATTATTTTACATGGATTTTCGCCAAGGGCTTTCGTACGCGGTTGAATAACAGTGCCCTATTTGCCAACACTCAGGGACAAAAGGGAACTTGTCTTGCGTGGCGGGATAAAACTCCACATGTGGGAGGAGATAAAGGGGAACAATAAACTGGGGACCTTGCATTCAACAAGGGTGCAAATCACTTTATTCTATTCGTCGCTAAACAGCTTCTAATGGCGCCCGTGTTTCCAGAGTATTTTCTATATGATGAGGTGTTTTTTTTTTTTTTTTTTTTTTTTTTTTTGTTTTTTTTTTTTTTTTTTTTTTTATAATTGCGGTCACCTCTTGACTACCATGAACACTTAATTGTGAAGCTGGAAAAAAGGGTTTTCTATTTTTTAATATTGACTTATACATGCGTCATATAATAAACTGTATAAGTATTGCATTATTTGAGTTTTACGTAACTCATTATGCTAGCTGTAATTACAGAGAATTTATGTGCACAACGAGTATGCAGATACATACATACATTTATATATACATACATACATATATATATATATATATATATATATATATACTATAAATAATAAAAGTTTGTTTGCTTCATTTAATAATTGCTACAGTCACATACACATACATACACACACAAACTCATATATATATATATATGTATATATATATTATATAGTATATGTTATATATATATATATATATATTATATATTTATATATATATATCATATATATATATATATATAAAAGTCTATCACATTACGTGATTCATATACATATATCGAACTACAAATATCTAATTCGCTATCTACCTCGGAATTAATATATTTTCATATATGCTTAACCGAGGGGGAATTTATTAAGCGATAATAGAATTGGCGATCGACAGGCGCGAACCAGCGACCTCTCAATTCTAAGACTGGCAGTGAAGCTTAAACCACCCCGAACTTATATCTCTTGCGGTGTCGGGGTGGTTTAAGGCTTCACTGCCAGTCCTAGAATTGAGAGGTCGCTGGTTCGCGCCTGTCGATCGCCAATTCTATTATCGCTTAATAAATTCCCCCTCGGTTAAGCATATATGAAAAATATAATATTAATTCCGAGGTAGAGCGAATTAGATATTAAAGGACATTTGTAGTTCGATATATATATATATATATATATATATATATATATATATATATATATATATATATATAATATATATATATATATGTATAATATATATATATTCAAAATGAGGCCTAAAGTTGCAAGGCTGATACGACAGCAAAATTACATTATCAGAACAAAAATGTTATGTAACCTGTGTACTTAATTATAGTGGACGCTCCGGTGGTGAAGTTTTAGTGCGGGTGTAGTATGCAGTGGTAATTACTACGCTTTCCATTACTATTTTCCTTCTGCTCTTGGGTCGCCCGAACAAGAACCGTCTATATTAGTTTAAATATTTAAATCATATAATATAACGTATGGTATATGTAGCGTAGTTTTAATATATATAATAGTTATATGATATAATATAAATAATATATATATATTGTGTGGACGGTCTCTACACATCATACTATCATGAGTATCAGGGTATATTAATAATAATACTTATATATATATATATATATATGGTATATATATATATGTGTGTGTCTCTATACATCATATATATATAGTATATATATATATATATATATATATATATAGATATATATATACTATATATATGATGTATAGAGACACACACAATATATATATATATATATATATATATATACATATATATATATATATATATATATATTTATATATATATATATTTTGTGAGGATACATCATTTAACCATGTAGCCAGATACGGAACGAACATGCATATATACACACACATACATTACATACATGTGTATGTATATTTGTGTGTGTGAATATGCATACTCCGTGAGAGCTTCCGGTATCGCATCAAAAAGAGCTGGAAAACGCCGGACAAAATTCTTGTAAACTCCAAGCAAATAAACAAGACCAGAGAGTCAGGTGGACACTTCAGAGAGAGAGAGAGAGAGAGAGAGAGAGAGAGAGAGAACGACGCTCCACTTGCAGACGGATCATGTGCCCTGAGGTGTCAATTCTTCTCAATAAAGGAGGCTACCCATTCACGGTTAGTTAATCACCCTTGAGCCACTGCACACCAAACCGCAACTTCCTCAGGCAGGCAGGGTTTCTACCTTCGCAAATTCCTCCTCCTCCTCCTCCTCCTCCTCCTCCTCCCCAGGTGAGGAGAGCTGGCGAGAGGGGGAATTCCAGGGGCGATACGCGGGTGCCCCAGGCTGAGGATAGGACCAGGGAACGGGGGCTTCGGGAGGATGTTGGGTGGGGGGATTGGAGGAGGGAGTTGCGGAGAGGGTGTTCGAGGGGGGGGGGAGGAGACAAGAAAGAAGAGTAAGGTTAATTGGGTCTTAGCCCTGTCTTACATTTCTGATAAGACAATGCCTTGGGTATTTGGGGAAACAACGGAAAAAGAAGTGTTTTCAGTTTCAGCCTCCTTTCATTTTTCTTTTCTCCGTTTTTCCTGCTCATTTTACGGCTTGTTTTCTCTTTATTTTTCTTTTCTTTCTTTTTCTCTTTGCCGGTAGGGAACGTCTAGCTGTTGGCAATTTCGCTGGAAAAGCAGTCCACCTTTTGGGAAAATACGCACTTTGGATTCAAATGACCGTTTCGGTTTTGAAAACCAACCCCAAAAAACGAGTCATTTGTTTTATTTTTCTTAATTCATTGCAATCATTCCATAATGCCTTTATCGCAGTTTCTGTGTTAACTAAATCTTAAATAAATTGTCGCTATCAAAATTATATCATGCCTGGTGAATATGTCCAGTATATTCTAGTATACATAACATTTCAACTAAAGAACGACAAACCCTATGTTATGATAAGGAGAGCGGGTTTATTTCGGACTCAGTCATGGACGAGGACATAAACTATAATAAAATCTTCGTAGCATTCTGGGTTAAGAGGTAAAACTCTTCCTAATGGTGTGCGAGTTCGAATCCCATCATGGAGGGAGAGTTCCTTTACAGATTTCCACCTTTGTTTCAACACTTCAGTGAGAAAAATAACAAGGCTAAGATATGAACAAGCTGACTTGTTTTCTACCCCCATAAACACACTGTAGCACAGACCTCGTGTCTCTTAACACAGCCCCATGAAAGCGAAAACCACACAGCCACCAGACATCACAACAAAATAATTATCATTCCTGGCTGACTGTCAGGAAAAACGAGATGTCTCTGATCGTGAACTACAAATTATTGGAAGGCATTTTTGCTAACTCAAGGACGTCGTGGAAAACACTCGAACGAGACATCTATCTAACAGAGATTCAGTCCAAAATGGAGACAGTCCAATGTATATGATCTTGCCTAATGGCGTCATTACGCACGATAGCAATAAAATAACAAGAACTTCTCGCTTTTAATGCAGGAACTTTGTAACAGTTTCGTAACACCAACATGACTCGACAACAAATGGAGCTTCTGTAATTGTTTACTGCTGAGGAGGAGGAGGAGGAGGAGGGGGCGTTTGTGTCAGATAACGTTCGTCACAAAAACGACAGAACCCTGGGTGGGAGCCTCTGAGGGAGGCGTTACGTCATAATGAATGCACTTATCTTGAGGACCTTCAATCTGCGTGGGCGTGGGGGCGTGTGAATTCGGTTGTGATAAATGCAAATATGCTGTTTAATTGAACATAAAAAAAGCAAGAAATGGAAACACACTATATAAATCTCGTAAGACATAGTCCACTCACGACGTTGTTTTGAATTTCCTTACGGTATTCGGGAAACAGAAATTTATGATATATCTAACATTCTAGAGGAGAGCACTGAAGTCTGTCTGTCTGTGTGTCACCTCTTTAGTCGACTCTAATTTTGGGATTTCAGACCTTCTCATCCCAAGGCCCAAAACCATTACGCGCTGTTGTTAGTTATTTTCTCATCCTTGATTAATGGGTCTTTCAAGGACTTCTGGCTTCCGGTTGTATTCCTCGAGAAGCAATTTCAACCCATTCTAAAGAGGAGGAGGAGGAGGAGGAGGAGGAGGAGGAGGAGGAGGAGGAGGAGGAGATTATGAGTTGAAGAAATAAGGGGGTGGGTAAGGTAAGTAAGAGGACATTAGAAGGTGAGAGAAAAAGTAGAGATAACAAAACCGCATCGAATTCCTCGCACCAACCCCACCCTCTCTTTTTTTTTTTTTTTTTTTTTTTTGTTTTTTTTGTTTTTTTTTTTTTGTCTTTAACCGAATGGTGCTTTTGCTAATTGCTTTATGTGCTCGAAATAACCCACATCTATACAGAGAGAGGGTATCGCTGTATTAAAACTAAGTTTACGACCTTTTGTTTCCGCCCTTCAAGGCTTCGGAATTTCACAGAACCTAACGCCAGGGAATCCTGCTCAATTACCGCGTGCAAGTGCAACATCCGTTGGCAAAAATCATTTGCGTGAGTCACTCACTCTTCCGCGAGGAACAATGAACACGGGTCTAGAACAAAACTTTGACCTCTCTTCGTAATACAAGCATGATTGGGTCATAAACAACTGCCGCCTTGAGAGAGAAATATGTGCAGGCATGTGCATTGTAACTATCTTGAGTCTGTACGTACATAAATTGGATGATTTTGTATTAGCTGATGGTGGGAAATAATTCCTGCAATATGATTGCTTCTTGATTATGGAGATATATATAATTAGCTGATGATGGGAGGCAATTCCTGCATTATAACTGTTTCTTGAGTCTGTACGTACATAAATTGGATGATTCTGTATTAGCTGATGGTGGGAAATAATTCCTGCAATATGATTGCTTCTTAATTATGGAGATATATATAATTAGCTGATGATGGGAGGCAATTCCTGCATTATAACTGTTTCTTGAGTCTGTACGTACATAAAATGGATGATTTTGTATTAGCTGATGGTGGGAAATAATTCCTGCAATATAATTGCTTCGTGATTATGGACATAAATATAATTAGCTGATGATGGGAGGCAATTCCTGCATTGTAACTGTTTCTTGAGTCTGTACGTACATAAATTGGATGGTTCTGTATTAGCTGATGGTGGGAAATAATTGCTGCAATGTAATTGCTTCGTGATTATGGACATACATATAATTAGCTGATGATGAGAGGTAATTCCTGCATTATAACTCTTTCTTGGGTATGGACGTACGTAAATAAAAGGATTTTTTGTTAGCTGATTGAAAATACTTCCTGCATTATAATTGTTTCTTGAGTATGTACGTACAGAAAATAAGATGATTTTGTATTAGCTGATGATGGGAAGTAAATCCTGCATTATAACTGTTTCTTGAGTTTGGACACATAAATTGATTTTGTATTTTCTGTTGTTGGGAAATAATTCCTACTCTGTAAGTGTTTGTTAAGTATGCACGTGCATAAATGTGATTTTATATTAGATGGGAAATAATTCCTACATGGTAACTGTTTCTTGAGTAAGTATGGACATAAATAAGATTATTTTATACCAGCTGATGATGGAAAAAAATCCATATTTCCACTGTTAAAGGAAGACGTCAACAAAATAATTCTATACGAACAATAAGTGAAAAAATAAAAATAAAAAAATGTTCTCTGAGGGAAATAAAATTAATACAGTAATAATACAATAATAAAATGTATTCCATCAGTATCACAAAACTTCTAAAACTTACATTTTCTGCGCTGTGAATAAATTATCGAGTGATTGACGCGAAGAGGGGAAAAAACTTTAGTTATCAAATAAAATGTTTATTGAAGATAACAATATAATACCAGAACAGAACAAAGGACGCATAATAATGAAATGACCCCGAATATTAATGAGAGGGAAACACAAAGTACTGCTGGTGGGAGAGAAGAAGAGAATAAACATCTATGCGGGTGAGGCAAAAGCACAGATGAAAGGAGAGGGGGTTATATGAATGTAAAAAAAATAATACAAATTTACAATAATCAATAATGCATTCAACCTAACATAAACACATATCCTCGTATATATATATATATATATATATATATATATATATATATATATATATATATATATATATATATATATATATATATATATATATATATATATATGAGAGTATGTTTATGTTAGGTTGAATGCAATATTGATTATTGAAAATTATTTTTTCTATATTCATATTCAGTCTCTTCACTGAGGCTTTGAAATAAAATTTTAACAAATTTTTTTTCTTCAATTCAAATTAAAGAATATATATATATATATATATATATATAATATATATATATATATATATATATATATGTATGTATATTCAAGATTTTCAGAACCAAGGAAAGTAAGATCTTTGACCAGTTTCATGCATCTTTGTCTATATGCAAGTTGCCCCTTTGAACTATAAGCATACATTCTCTCAAAAAGCTATCTTTTCTCCCATTGGCAGTCAGAATTAACCCCCACAGGGAAGAGGCCGGATCATACCAGGAGAAGATTTTAAAAGGATCAGAAGCCAGCGGCTCGTCCTCAGAACTGCCTTGGAGCTGGGAGCGCTCAGAGCTCCTTACCTTCGCCCTGCAGACCACACTTCGCCTCTTTCTGCTCCCCCCTGCTTCTGGGGAAGTCCCAAGTATTTTTAAATGTCCATAGTGCACAGAAACATCAAGGAGAAGACTACATTTCAAGCCATGGACTTCCAGGTACTGTGAGAGTAATTTCCAGTTCAGCCAGGGAATTTTTTTACCTTTGTCTGTATTTCATTTCCATTTTTTCCAAGGCAACTGCGCCCCTCCTTTGTTTAGTTTCTTATTCCCCCCATCTGGGTTCAATTCTGTGATTACTCCCCTTGTGATACTAGTAAACATCCCCTAGTAAATTCAAGTAATGAAATAGTTCTCTTTGTGTAAATTCCCAGTCATTTCATCCCCCACTGAGTGGCCTGTAAACTTTTGATTGAAAGAAAGTAGTGTTCCATCTCTTTGCAGACAAACACCGAGCCTGATTGTGGTAGAAATTGGAAACCCTTGGAGCAAGCCTTGCATTTTCAATCCGTTTGTGCAAATTTCTGAACGCTGTGTCTGGTTGCCCCAGCCACGTGTTTCCGGTGGATCGACCAATCGACCTCCCTTATTAGTCTCCTGGACGTCTGTAAATTAATGTAAATACAGTGCATTTAAAACTAAATTCCAGCTTTTATGTAAATTCCTCCTTCCTCAGTAATATCGGCCTTCTGCCCTAGTAGTTTTTTTTTCTTTTGTTCTGATCTCTCGTCCTCCATTCAAGGCCAATTTCTTCAGTGTTAACTACATTTTTCTAGGAGTGAACGAACAGTTCAGAATAATATATATTCTTTAATTTTGAATTGAAGAAAAAAAAATTATTAAAATTCGATTTCAAAGCTTCAATGAAAAAGGCTGATCAGAGAAAAAGGTAACAATCACCAACATGAAGAGATTAGGCGCTGTTTGTATAACCATTACCCTGAGATTTGAGCAAGCGCCAACACCCTAACACTCTCCCAGAGGGAAAAAGTGAAAGCTGTGGTAACCAATGAATTTGTGAACACAAAAGCAAGAAAGCATGAACGGAGCGCAATAATAGAGGCATTTTTTTTTATTAGTAGTATTATTCAGTAGATAAAACCTATTCATATGGAACAAGCCCACCAAAGGGGCCATTGACTTGACATTCAAGCTTCCAAAGAATATTAAGGTATTCATCAGGAAGAATTAAGACGAAAATAGGTGAAATACAGATAGAAGAGATCCCACGTATCAAGAAATAAAAAAAAAATAGATTTGAAAACTAAGTTAAGTATATCTTAGACCACTGAGCTGATTAATAGCTCTCCTAGGGGCTGACCCGAAGGATTAGAAATTTTTACGTCACCTAGCAACGGGACCTACAGCTTATTGTGGGATCCGAGCCACATTATATCGATTAATGAATTTCTTGCACCAGAAATAAATTCCTCTGATTCCGCGTTGGCCGAGCCGAGAATCGAACTTCGGACCACCGGATTGGTAGCCGAGCGCGAAAACCACTCGTATAACGAGGAACTAATAGTTTTAAAAAATCGCATTAAAATGCAAGAAGAATAGTAGTAGGTGATGTCTGTGAGCATACGAATGCATGTGCATTTGAACAAATTCACTTAAATATCTTGATTTTTCACATTAAAAACTGATCATAAATATATGTACTTGAGTAACTTTTTTCCAGATAATGAAAATTGCATCACATTATCGAGACGCGGTTCAGAGGTTTCCTGTTCTTATTGATGTTGATGGCGGCGACGCTGAAGTCATTAAGAAGATATGTTGCAAATATGAAGGAAGCCTAAAAAAAAATAGGACAGGATATAGTAGTAATAATAATAATAATAATAATGCAAAACCCATAAAAGGAGATAATAACCTAAGAAACACGACATGAAAATCAGAATAATAATAATAATAATAATAATAATAATAATAATAATAATAATAATAATAATAATAATAATAATAATATCAACAAGAAAAAATATTAATAACATCAACAAGAAAAAATAAAAATAGCGAACAATGCTAAGAGATAAGATGTATGGAAAAAAAACGAAAAAAATTACATAATGCTAAGAGATAAGATATATAAAAAAAAAATAAATAATAAAAAAAACCAAAAATGGAACAGACTCGCGAATGAGAGGAAATGAATTTAATATTCACCTGAGCAAAGCTTCGAAAAAATTCTCAGGCGCGAGAATTTCACTTTGGTCGGTGGAGCTCATATATTGCCTTCTGCATATTGTGCAACTTAGTTCCTACCAGCTCTCTCTCTCTCTCTCTCTCAGTTTACCGAGACCCCCTGGATACTCGATTACTGATCAGACGGTAAATTCACTTAATTAAGTCTGGAGGTTACGGCTGACGGCGGTTACAGAAATCAACAAAATAGCGGAGGATGCAATATCGCATCGCTTAGAATCCCGGCTTACCGGACGATGATCTCGCTGTTATAGAATGTGCGAATATGTAGAATATATAAATCTCAGTCCGCGAGTTTCATTTGCTTATGAAATGTAGGTACTTCGTGCGCATTAGATATGCATAGGTGAATATATGCATTTAAATTTATATATATATATATATATATATATATATATATATATATATATATATATGTGTGTGTGTGTGTGTTTGTGTGTGTGTGTGTGTATGTGTGTAAGCATATATATATATTATGACTAGTAAAATTGTTCTATTACAACAGAATTCCATCTAATAAAAGGAGCCCATAAAAACACCATAATAATATAGCAAGAAAGTACTACTATATTTCAGAGACAGCTAAAGAGAGAGAGAGAGGCAGCTGTCTCTGAAATATAGTAGTTACTTTTCTGCTATATTATTATGGTGTTTTTATGGGCTCCTTTTATTAGATATATATATATGATATATATATATATAATATATAATATATATATATATATATATATATATAATAAAACTCTGTGACTTAAGCAATGCAAATTGTATGCCAACCAACGAAGCAGTCATGTGCTGTGTTCAAAACACTGCCTCGAAAACGGAGCAACATATTTTATGACACTGCGAGAAGCAGAATATGCCTTTGCATTTAACGCCGAAGTCACCCTTACGTAAAAGATAGAATTTAATGGCGAGGGGACCATTCTAAAAGCATCACACAGTCCGATGGAATGTTTGCGCAAAGATTCCGACTCCGCGCAGTGATCCCGACTCCGCGCAGAGATCGCCGTCAATTTTTCCGCCAATCGCGTGCAAGTTAATTTGTAATTGTCCGATAAAAAAAAAAAACATTAATGATGAGCTAGCTAGACTTTTCCCGGTGTACAACAACCCCCTCGAATTTATGCATTCGCTGGAATAGGGTATCGCATTCATTTTGTATAATCATCTCATTATAATGACTGAAAGCTAATGAGGTTGAACATAAAGCAACATTATGCTTCTATGATGCAAGGAGGTGAAGGGTAGGGGAATGCGCCCCTCTGCCAAATTATGTATAAAGGTACAAGCAACAATGAGCACACGTTCAACAAACTGCAAATATACATATATATCTAATATTATATATATCTATATATGTATATATATATTATAAATATATATAATCTACATCGAGCTACAAATGTCCTTTAATATCTAATTCGCTCTACCTCAGTGTTAATATATTTTGATATATGTTAACCGAAAGGGAATTTTTTAGTCGACAAGAAATTCGTCGACTGTAAAATTCCTCTTCGGTTAACATATATGAAAATATATTAATTCCGAGGTAGATGCGAATTAGATACTAAAGGACATTTGTAGATCGATGTATGTATATGAATCACGATAATGTGATATGATACACACACACCACACACACACATATATATATATATATATATATATATATATATATATATATATATATATGTTAAAATAAAAGATCCACACATATCATCTATGTTTATAACATTTTCTTTTGGTGGGCAAGAGACAAACAATGGCAAATTGCAATAAATGCAGAAAAAGAGAAGGCAATATCTCTCTTGCTAAGCTACGCGTGAATTGGCGTTATTCTTAAAAATGATAAATTTTGGTAAATTCCCGAATATGAGAGATTTAAAAATCTCTACAATGCTATATTTTCTCATCAAATCATTTCACGTACAAACCTAGTTATTGTCGTTGCCGCAAGCTCTCTCTCTCTCTCTCTCTCTCTCTCTCTCTCTCTCTCTCTCTCTCTCTCTCTCTCTCCCTCTGGTCTGATTAACCCTTTGCCACTTTAGGGGTGCATAAAACTCTTTAATTAATGGTAACCCACACTCCATTATAGTTTATTTACAAATATTTTTCTTACTACATACCCGACATCGCGTAAATTAATATTGTCTCTCTTTATTAGTTTATTGATTACGGTGATGCAAACTGGTTAGTATTCTTAGATGAATATTTCTGACATAAGCCTAGCTCGATTCGTCTACCTCTAAACTTTTGACACTAACTTAAATTGGCAAGAAGCAAAACACAGAGATACTAAGTACGTATATATATATATATATATATATATATATATATATATATATATATATATATATATATATATATATATATATATATATGCGTTGCAACGGATAACATCTCAGGCGCATACGTATCTCGGATGCCTATCGCCTACGCAAAGCGTGTGATAGGGTTATTCATAGCTGGAAGCGCTTCGAACTCTGCGTAAACGGCCTACTTCAAAGCTGGTAGTCCGCGAGAATACGCCGAGCCAACGGTCCGTCACAACGGGGAAGGAAGCTCATTACCCATTACCAATTAGTCCATTAACCCACAACTGCTAGGAGTTTCCCGTCGGACAACTTGGCGGTAATGATGATAGTCTTGAAATTGGCAACAGGAACCTCTTGCGAAATTAAATTTCGTTCTTAATTGCAGAAACAGGAAGTTCTTAGGAGGGCGGGGGAGGGGGGGGGAGACGTTATGGTCCGTCTTGGCCGGAAGACGATCGCAAACGAATCGAAGCCCAGATGAATCGGCTCAATCAGGATAATATGTCTTGAATGTCCGCTTGTGCCACCAAGTTAATTGCCTCTGTAATCACATGGCATTCTTACCAAACACACACACACACACATATATATATATATATATATAGATATATATATATATATATATTTTTTATATATATATATGTATATATATATATATATGTATATATTATATATATATATATATATATAATATATATATATATATATATATATATATATATATATATATTTATATATAAGCAACTGTAATGGCCACAATGTCCTCTTAACTTCTTGAATTCCTTCCTCTTTTTGGATACACTTGTCACTACAAACCTGAAGATCCAAGTTCAAAGATTTTTTTTTTTTTTTTTTCTTTTTTTTTTTTTTTTTTTTTTTTTTTTTTTTTTTTTTGAGGAAATTGTGATGTCCAGTACCGGGCAACGAACCCATAATCACAAGAGGTCACGTTGCTGATCTGACCACGAAAAGGATTATGGGACCTGGGTTCGTTTCCCGGTACCGGACATCACAATTTCTTCTTCTTCTTCAAAAACAATAAAAAATAAATAAATAAATAAATAAATAAATAAATAAATAAATAAATCTTTGAACTTGGATCTTCAGGTTTTGTAGTGACAAGCGTATCCAAAAAAAGCAAAGAATTCAAGAAGTTAAGAGGGCATTGTGGCTATTACAGTTGCATATGTATCTGGTCAAAAAGTGACCAGTAGATTCTCTCTCTCTCTCTCTCTCTCTCAAGCTAGATATTTACCATTCTTTGGAGTGTCTATATGAAAAAAATAATCAAGACATTACCACCCCATGCTCTCTCTCTCTCTCTCTCTCTCTCTGCATAACGTATTGTGCCCCTTGTCTGATCAACCGTTTGACTCTCTGGGGTTACCGAAAATTCATCACTGGTCAACCACAGTTGAATAAACCTATTCATACGGAACAACCCCACCAATGGGGCCATTGACTTGAAATTCAAGCCTCCAAAGAATATGGTGTTCATTAGGAAGCATTAAGAGGAACTATTAATTTTCAAATCATGGATAAAACCACTTCAGTAAGAAATGTACAAACCTCTACTACCACTTTGAAGAATTAAAGTCGCACACACACTGGGTCGCAGTAGGTCAAATGAGGTCAAACTCAAGCCCAATGCCAAGTTTGACGTCCTAGGTTCGTACTCCTCAGTTAGAATGGGCAGTTGGGCATGTTTTGTTGACACAAGCAGTGAATTACGTACCTGAAAGTTTGATGACTACGGTGGTTGCAACCTGGAGTCTCAAAAGACCTAGCCCCCTGACACCACCATCTCTGATGGGACTAGGCATAGTATCGTAAAAATTTACAGAGTGGTCCCCTCTTTGGAAGGTACAGCCCAATAGCATTTAATATTGGTCAGATTCGTCGGTTTGTAGGCCAGAAGGCCTGAAACGAACCACAAACCCATCAAACGAGATCCGAATGCTATACCTTACTGTACTCTGTTTTTTTCCATCTGTCCATCCGCCCGTGGTGTTTTCACATGGTAACACTGCGTCCCGGGCTTTAAATAGTTACGCTATTGTAAGTTTTAGGTAAATAAAAGGATATCTGGGTGTACATTTGCAACTGAAAAGTATTTTAATAATTTACAGTATGCGAATTACACCATTAATATTCGAAATAAGGTTATTATTATTGTTGAATGTAAGCTGAATGTAACCATCTAAAGCCCGGGACGCAGTGTTACCATACGCGAACACCTCACGCTGGTGGACAGATGGAAAAAAACAGAGTATAGGAAGAGATATGTATAGTACTAGTTCTCATCCCAAATGATTAAGAAGCGGTTCGGGTAGGTCCTTTCATACCCTGTGCGGCTTTGTTAACCAGTACAATCAATTATGCACTAGACAATTAGTATACTGTTATAGAGAGTTGCATCCAGAGCTGGAGGACTAAGAGAAACCTCAGCCTAGCTTATAAATGGAAGAGTAACAACTACTGTGAGTCA
>NC_061088.1:83665735-83668235 GCF_015104395.2 Macrobrachium nipponense
GTGAATCCACAGTCCAGCGATTCCCAACCAGAGCTCCTCATTCCTTAATCGGGGGTTCCGGAAGAAGTCTTGAAATAAATATGTAAATGATCAGAATTTACACAGCACGAATAGTAGTGGTAGATATTATATGATTTATACTAAGTAATATATATAATATATATATATATATATAATATATATATATATATATATAGATCAAAGTTCCCTAGGATATGAAGAATTGTTTCAGGGGTTCCTTGAAGGTATAAAGGTCGGGGGGAATCACTGATCGACACTACCGCTATAGAGCTCCTTCGTCGTCGTCATCGTCGTCGTCTTGTCCGCGAGACGATTAATCAGCGGCGAAAGTCGAGGGAGCTCGGCGGCAGTAACCGACAGAGAAGAAGAGCTCTGGATGGCGTTTTATCCTGACGACCCATAAAACGTGGTCCTTCCGCCGTTTGGGTACAATGGCTCCTCCTTCCTTCACCCCTCCTCCGTCCGCCGTCACTCATACTCGCTCGCCTTCCAGCTCCTCTTGCAGGAAGCGGCGGCGGAGTCAAGACGCGTTTATTGTGAGGCATAAATTCATGGTAGGAGGAGGAGGAGGAGGAGGAGGTTGGTTCGCCAAACTTTTTATTCTCGGTGCGCGCTCATGGGAATGCATGGAAGGGTATGATGATGTACGTATATGGAAATTGTACGTAGGTATGACGTACGGCTCTCGTACACTGAAATGAAAAGAGGAATAGATACAATATACAGAATACACAACTTAGGCCAAAAGCAAAGCACTGGGAACTGTGAGATCATTCAGCGATGAAATGAAAATTGAGAGTCAAAGTACGCAAATGTGTAAGAGGAGGAAAACACCAAAGCAAATTGATATGAGAGGGTGGAAAGTCTGACGGAAAAAAGAATATGAAAGGAGGTACAGTAAAAAGGAATGCAAGGGGTTGGAGGCAGATATAAGGGCCGAAGGGACGCTGCAAAGTACCATAAGGAAAATGTTGAATGGAGATGGAAACTGATAGATAACATGTACGAATATGAATATGAATATGGAAACAAAGTTACTAAACCATGAAAGACATCTTTCCTGTGTACAGAGAACAAGTCAATGTGCTGAAAGATGATCGCAAATAGGGCAAGAGGAACCGATGACCTCCTAAATCAAGTAAGAAATACGCCGAAGTGTCTTCGGGGCAATGAAGTTTTCAGTATAGCATATAATCAAGGGCAACGAAAATAGATCGATCCTTCGGTCGACTCGATAAAATGCGGCCCATGAAGCTCTTGGCCTTCACCAGGTAGTGTCCTGTGATATAGCGTTACCAAACGCAAGATTATTGTTAACTTTAACCTTGAATAAAATAAAAACGACTGAGGTTACAGGGCTGCAATTTGGTATGTTTGATGATTGGAGGGTGGAAGATCGACGTACCAATTTGCAGCCCTCTAGCCTCAGCAGTTTTTAAGATCTGATGGCGGGACAGGAAAAAGTGCGGATGGACAGAAAACAAGTAGCCCTCGCAATAGTTTTCTTTAACAGAATCATATAAAAAAATCTTAATTTCTTCCGCTGAGGGAGAATTTCCACCTCAAAGCCGGGATGCTTGTTGCAGTCATTCAAGCAACGGAAATCGCAAAGGATCAGATTTGGGAACCAAATGGAATGTGGCCGACTCCTGCACAGTGACCAACTTGATTTTCTAACTCCGCTCTTGCTGGAACTTCTTACCGAGGTTCAAACAGCGTTGGAAACTAGGATGAAAAACAGGTGTGAGATATCACAAATTTAAGAGATATATATTATATCATATATTATATATATATATATATATATATATATATATATATATATATATAGTTATATGTACATATATGTATACGTGTATATATATGCACATATATATGCAAATATATATGTATATATACCTATATAACATATACATATATAGTATATATATATATATATATAATATATTATATATATATATATATATATATATATATAATATATATATATATATATATATGTGTGTGTGTGTGTGTGTGTGTGTGTTATATATAGCCTATATATATATATTATATTATATATTATATATATATATATATATATATATATATATATTTATTGAACAATATAAGTAGTTGGAGTAGGTATATATATATATATGATATATAGTATATATATATATATACATACACTATATATATATGTGTGTATATAATATATTCCATATTTGATATATATATCTAAATATATAGATATATAAATATAAGACAGAAGCATTAAGTCCTTAAATCGTATGCAAATCAGCAGTATAAAAGAAGGAGAGAGAGAGAGAGAGAGAGAGAGAGAGAGAGAGAGAGAGAGAGAGAGGAAAAAAAATCTAACTTTCGCTTTACTCGTGAAAGTGTAACGCAATGACGACACAATCGTAAAGGCGCAAACTGCCGTTGAAATTGCATCAGATATTGTTTTATGGCGCGACAGAACATCCGCTATACCCAA
>NC_061088.1:83673235-83678235 GCF_015104395.2 Macrobrachium nipponense
ACAAGAATGTTCAGTTCATATAAGATATTCCCAGCCTGAATTTTTAATGGCGAAGTTTTTGTTCATACTGACATATCTATCCCTGAATTTTTAATGGCAAAGTTATAGTTCATACCAACAGTTCCTCGGCCTGAAATTTTAGTGGCAAAGTTATGGTTCATACTAACAGTTCTTCATCATGAATAGTTAATGGCAAAGTTATAGTTCATACTAACAGTTACTCGGCCTGAAATTTTAGTGGCAAAGTTATGGTTCAAACTAACAGTTCTTCATCATGAATTGTTAATGGCAAAGTTATTGTTCATACTAACAGTTCTTCGGCCTGAATTTTTAATGGCAAAGTCATAGTTCATACTAACAGTTCTTCATCATGAATTGTTAATGGCAAAGTTATTGTTCATACTAACAATAACTCTTCATCATGAATTGTTAATGGCAAAGTTATTGTTCATACTAACAGTTCTTCATCATGAATTGTTAATGGCAAAGTTATGGTTCATACTAACAGTTCTTCATCATGAATTGTTAATGGCAAAGTTATTGTTCATACTAACGGTTCTTCGGCCTGAATTTTTTAATGGCAAAGTTATAGTTCATACCAACAGTTCCTCGGCATGAAGTTTCAGTGGCAAAGTTATGGATGACAGCATCTTTGGTCAATAGAAGTCTGTTGACACGCTTATTAAAACAGCCACAGCAAAATCCTGACAAGAACGCCAACTTTCCAGAGCCACCTGATGGGAAACAGGTCATTTACACTGTCCATCCAGTTCATCCAAATTAACTACTTTAATGTAACTGCTTTTTACGCTGTTACATTACCATTAACGACTTGTGATGGGCGATTCCCTCCAATTCAAATCTATCAGTCAAATATTGGTGTTAAACATTCGCCAGTCACGGCCGCTGGCGTTAAAGGGTCCATTTGACGGAATATCTACGAATGGGATGTTTCAGTCATCAACTGTTTTGTAATTGAAACGGGACTCAAAATATTCGCTGCATCTGATGAAATTAGTCATAAGCAATGAAGTTTTAACGTTTTACTTACATGAATTGTTATGGACGTTCATGTCTGATGGGTTTTAAAAACTGGGCTCAGTTCCAGGATGGGGCTGAGTGATCCCCGAGTATAGCCATGGAAGCTGTGTTATGTAATGGTATGGTACAGACATGGTAATGGAGGCTTCTCGATTTCACGGTATGCTAATGGAGTATCAGGTATTCAATGTCACTAGGTGATCAGCACTTTCATGGTACGATAATGGAAGCTCAGAAATTTAGTGGTTTGATAACGGAGGCTCAGAGATGCCATGGTATGACAATAGTAGCGCCAGCAATGAAATGATGGCTCAGTAATTTCATGGTGTGATAACAGAGGTTTTTAGCAGCTCGATGGCATGGTAAAGGTGGCAAGACAATTCAAAAGTTATGATACTGAAGGCTAAATAATACCTAGGTAGTATAATGAACCAAAGTTGAATCCTTGTAATAGTCTCATGAATGAACCTTACAAAAACTTCTTTCAATTTCCTTCTGCAGATTGAAAAAGAATCCCACAAGATTACAGAGTATAACTTGTTTACTAGAATAATAATAATTATTATTATCAATAATATCTGAAGAAAATAGTAATCAACGAACATTTCTGGTAATTCTCAAGTTTCAGGTCGATGTGATGACTTGCTACATGATGGTAGAGTCAGTCTTCTTCGAGTTTTATTTCGATTTTGGGGACTAAAAGTATTGTACAAGTGTCCTGCTTCCCCAGGGGAATGACAGTAAACTGGTGTTGAATTATACTGGTAAAAGTTTTACCACAATAAACTAGAATATTTATGAGTGTTGAGTGACTGGCACTCTTCTTATCGCTTTTCGTGGAACCTTTGCACCAATTTGATATGTTCTACTGAAATAATCAATAATAATAATAATAATAAATAATAATCTACTAATAACTAATAATAATAATAAATAACATAATAATAATAATGAATAATAATAATAATGTTATTAGTTATTATTTATTATTATTAATTATTATTATTATTAATTTATTATAGACAACGGTAAGCGCGTCTTCATTGCAGCCATAAAATACACTGCAAGAAGGTTAAATATATCCCCTATATATATATATATCTATATATATATATATAATATATATATATATATATAATCGAGCTACAATGTCCTTTAATATCTAATTCACTCTACCTCGGAATTAATATATTTTCATATATGCTTAACCGAAGGGGAATTTTTTTCTCGATAATAGATTTACCTGTACTTGGGCGCGAACGCAGGTACATTATAAATCCAGGAACGTCAGTGGAAGCTATAACCACCCAACCACTGCGAGAGGCTTAAAGGTATATGTCGTCTCTCACCTCAAATACTTTCTCGCGCTGAAGTATTCGTTGGTTTGGAGATATCAACCCGCCTCGACTCCAGTAGTTAAGTAGCGCTTTTGACAACACGTAGCATTTTACATAAAGTCATATCACATTACCGTGATTCATATACATATACCGAGCTACAATTGTCCTTCAATATCTAATTCCACTCTACCTCGGAATTAATATATTTTCATATATGCTAAACCGAAGGGGAGAAATTTTTTTCTCGATAATAGAATTTACCTGTACCTTCGGGCGCGAACGCAGGTGTACATTATAAATCCAGGAAGCGTCAGTGGAAGCTAATAACCACCCAACCACTGCGGAGAGGCTTAAAGGTATATGTCCTCTCACCTCAAATACTTTCTCGCGCTGAAGTATTCGTTGGTTTGGAGACAACATCAACCCGCCGCCTCGACTCCAGTAGTTAAGTAGCGCTTTGACAACACGTAGCATTTTACATAAGTCATATCACATTACCGTGATTCATATACATATATCGAGCTACAATGTCCTTTAATATCTAATTCACTCTACCTCGGAATTAATATATTTTCATATATGCTTAACCGAAGAGGAATTTTTTTCTCGATAATAGATTTACCTGTACTTGGGCGCGAACGCAGGTACATTATAAATCCAGGAACGTCAGTGGAAGCTATAACCACCCAACCACTGCGAGAGGCTTAAAGGTATATGTCGTCTCTCACCTCAAATACTTTCTCGCGCTGAAGTATTCGTTGGTTTGGAGACAACATCAACTCGCCTCGACTCCAGTAGTTAAGTAGCGCTTTTGACAACACGTAGCATTTTACATAAGTCATATCACATTACCGTGATTCATATACATATATCGAGCTACAATGTCCTTTAATATCTAATTCACTCTACCTCGGAATTAATATATTTTCATATATGCTTAACCGAAGGGGAATTTTTTTCTCGATAATAGATTTACCTGTACTTGGCGCGAACGCAGGTACATTATAAATCCAGGAACGTCAGGTGGAAGCTATAACCACCCAACCACTGCGAGAGGCTTAAAGGTATATCGTCTCTCACCTCAAATACTTTCTCGCGGCTGAAGTATTCGTTGGTTTGGAGACAACATCAACCCGCCCTCGACTCCAGTAGTTAAGTATCGCTTTTGACAACACGTAGCATTTTACATAAGTCATATCACATTTACCGTGATTCATACACATATATCGAGCTACAATGTCCTATCTAATTCACTACTACCCTCGGTCGAATTAATATATTTTCATATATTGGCTTAACCGAAGGGGAATTTTTTCTCGATAATAGATTTACCTGTACTTGGGCGCGAACGCAGGTACATTATAAATCCAGGAAACGTCAGTGGAAGCTATAACCACCCACCACTGCGAGAGGCTTAAAGGTATATGTCGTCTCTCACCTCAAATACTTTCTCGCGCTGAAGTATTCGTTGGTTTGGAGACAACATCAACCCGCCTCGACTCCAGTAGTTAAGTAGCGCTTTTGACAACACGTAGCATGCTACTTAACTACTGGAGTCGAGGCGGGTTGATGTTGTCTCCAAACCAACGAAATACTTCGCGCGAGAAAGTATTTGAGGTGAGAGACGACATAACCTAAGCCTTTAAGCCTCGCAGTGGTTGGGTGGTTATAGCTTCCACTGACGTTCCTGGATTTATAATGTACCTGCGTTCGCGCCCAGTACAGTAAATCTATTATCGAGAAAAAAATTCCCCTTCGTTAAGCATATATGAAAATATAGTTAATTCCGTGAGGTAGAGTGAATTAGATATTAAAGGACTTGTATCTCGATATATGTATATGAATCACGGTAATGTGATTATGACTTATGTAAAATGCTACGTGTTGTCAAAAGCGCTACTTAACTACTGGAGTCGAGGCGGGTTGATGTTGTCTCCAAACCAACGAATACTTCAGCGCGAAAAAAGTATTTAGGTGAGAGACTACATATACTTTAAGCCTCTGCAGTGGTTGGGTGGTTATAGCTTCCCAATGACGTTCCTGGATTATAATGTACCTGCGTTCGCGCCCAAGTTAACAAAGGTAAATCTATTATCGAGGAAAAAAATTCCCCCTTCGGTTAAGCCATATATGAAAAAATATATTAATTCCGAGGTAGAGTGTATTAGATATTAAAGGACATTGTTAGCTCGATATATGTATATGAATCACGGTAATGTGATATGACTTATGTTAAAATGCTACGTGTTGTCAAAAGCGTACTTAAACTACTGAGTCGAGGCGGGTTGATGTTTGCCTCCAAACCAACGAATACTTCAGCGCGAGAAAGTATTTGAGGTGAGAGGACGACATATACCTTTAAGCCTCTCGCAGTGGTTGGGGTGGGGTTATAGCTTCCACTGGACGTTCCTGGATTTATTAATGTACCTGCGTTCGCGCCCAAGTACAGGTAAATCTATTATCGAGAAAAAAATTCCCCTTCGGTTTAAGCATATATGAAAATATATTAATTCCGAGGTAGAGTGAATTAGATATTAAAGGACATTGTAGCTCGATATATGTATATGAATCACGGTAATGTGATATGACTTATATATATAGATATATATATATATATAT
>NC_061088.1:83683235-83704668 GCF_015104395.2 Macrobrachium nipponense
ATCTTTCAGGTAATACAGGAAGACCGACAGACACAATGAACTTCGTGGCAACCAAAAAGTCATGTGGCCATTTTAACGATTCTCTACAAATCAGTTGCCCGAATGGGTTGCAGAATGATCGAGCTAGGCTAAATATATTTCAGGAAGACACGGCATCATCATAACACATGTCACGAAGCCGAGTCAACGGAAGAAGAACTATGAAAAGTTAGTTTTGGAGAGTAAGACCTGATGCAGGGACGAAAACGTCCGGTAACGGTGTTTACATTTATATAAACAGTGTTTGTACAGATGAAAGAAAACCAAAGTAAAGATTTTTTCTTTCTTTCATTAGTTCGCAAATTGACATATATCATAAACTAATTGGCAAAAAACCTCGTACATACGAAGAACTGTGTACGAAATAAAGTCACCCATCATGCTTAACCAGTCACTGAAAAAACTATCACAGGAATGAAAAGGAAAGTGTTCATAATAGATATTATAATATAGTGCGTGATAACACCAGCCTTCAACTGTACTGAAGAAATTATACCAACTACGAAGACTCTTTTTAATAGAATCGTTCGTCATTAGTCATCACAGAAATATCGCGTTCCACTTGATTGACTTGCTATCAAATTATGTTCCCCCGTTTTCTATAAAGCACCTTTCACTAGGTACTACTCCAGCGTAAAACATTTTCCCTACTACTAGGGCAGATCTCTGCAATTGTCCAGTTTACTCTCTCTCTCTCTCTCTCTCTCTCTCTCTCTCTCTCTCTCTCTCTCTCGCTTGAACCCCGTTCCCGAGAGCTACTTAATCTCTTTTTTTTCAAATTCCAACTCTCGGCGATTGTCCGTTTGCCATCGGAAAGTGACGCGATTAAGACCGATTATTGTAATTACAATTTTTCCCGCGTACTATAGTTACCGCCCGCTTCCATCCGGTGTCCTCTCCCCTCCCCTCGTGGGCGTGTGAGAGGAGCGTAGAGGGTAACTGGAGGGTTTTGCGTGGTTGGGGAAGGGGAAGGGAGGGGATGAAGTACCTACGACGTGTTTGGGGGAGACGGGGGGGGCGGGGGGAGGGGGAATTGTGAGGAGAAGGATATAGGTTATCAAGAGGAGATTGGAGGAGGAGGAGGAAGTAGGGAGAGGTTGTTACCGTGGCTGGGATACGAGACAGGCTGGTGGGCGGGGGGATGAGGGTGGGTGGGGTGGGGGGGGGGTGGGTTTAGGTGGGGATATTAACAGGTGAATTCAGGTGTCTGGAAGTGTCGAGGGAATCCAGATCCTCAATAAAAAACGAGCGCAGCCGAGAACAGGTGATAGGAAGCCATTAGTGGATGCGCATCCTGTGTGAGATTATTGCCGTCATTTCTACACAATCGGCGTCAGGCGCGGGCGGCTATCGGGACTCGAGTGGGGGGTGGGCGCGGGGGGGGGGGGAGGGGGGGGGGTGAGGGGGGGGGGGGGGGGGGCGGGGGGAGAGGGGGCAGGCGATACCTGACTGCGCTTTCCCAGTCCCTACTACGGATGTTTTTTTTTTTTTTCTTCTAATTTCATCAGTTCACGTACCGCATAAGTTAGTATATATAATTACCCTTACGGGGCGCTGCGGAAATCATTTTTAATTGCAGCCGATGCATATTACTCAAAAAAAAAAAAAAAAAAAAAAAAAAAATTCAGCGCAATCGAGTTTTCTGTATATACAGCGTATGAAGCCGTGTGAGCCGCGGCCCATGAAACTAATAACACAGAACTGAAATATTCTGTAGATTACGTTAGAAGCACTCAATGACGATAATGATGAATAGTAAAAAGGGAAAACTTATGTTATGTACGATGATGATAATAAATAGCAATAATGATAATGATTTTGTTGACGATGATATCAATAGCTCCTTTACAGGCATGCTAGTATAAAATGATAGGCATTGTGTGCTAATAAACCTGAAGTGAAGCATATAAACACTGAGAGGAGAGAGAGAGAGGTAGTATATTTACAACACGAGTGTCTTTGCTCCCTAAACAGAAACCAGCAGCCGCCTTCAAAAAAAAAAAGAAAGAAAAAAGAAAAAAAAAGTAAACGTATTTCTCCTTGGCAGGTGCTAATGTTTACTCATTGCCACGATGAGTAAACACCACCCATGTTACCACCTCACTCACAATGACCATTATTACCGCCGTTATTTACGTAATCAATTCAAGTGCAACATCAGTGAGAACACGATTTCAGGCGTTATTTTATATACTATCCCTCCTTCTCCACGCTGTAGTATCGGTTAAAGTTTTGCAGTGTTTAATACTAGTCCCTGGACGACCACATGTTCGTAAGTGCATCAGATACCCCTGGGGCTAGTACTAAATATTACCGTGTTAATATTAGCCCCTGGGATGATCAAATGTCTTTAAGTGCACTTGATTCCCCTGGGGCTAGTACTAAACACTGTGAAAACACAATTAACAGCCCCCCCCCCCAACGGGCTAGTAATAAACGCAGCGAAACACAATTAACCCCTCCCCAGGGGCTCGTACCAAAACTGCAAAACACAATTAACCACCACCCCTAGGGCCTAGTACTAAACACGGTGAAACACAATTAACCCTCCAGGGGGCTAGTACTAAACACTGCATAACATAATTAACCCCACCAAGGGGCAACTACTACACGCAGCAAAACACAGTTAACTCCCCAGGGGCTAGTACTAAACACTGCGAAACACAATTAACCCCCCACCCAAGGGGGCTAGTACTAAACATAGCGAAACACAATTAACCCCCCCACCCAAGGGGCTAGTACTAAACACTGCGAAACACAACCTTAACCCCCCCCCATGTGGCTAAGTACTAAACACGGCAAAACACAATTAACCCCCCCCCCATGTGGCTAGTACTAAACACGGCGAAACACAATTAACCCCCCCCATGTGGCTAGTACTAAACACGGCGAAACACAATTATCCCCCCCCCTCACATGGTGGCTAGTACTAAACACGGCGAAAGAAACACAATTAACCCCCCTTCCCCAGGGGCTAGTACTAAACACGGCGAAACACAATTAACCCCCCCCCAAAATGTGGCTAGTACTAAACACAGCGAAACACAATTAACCCCCCCCCCCCCATGTGGCTAGTACTAAACACGGCGAAACACAATTAACCCCCCCCCCATGTGGCTAGTACTAAACACAGCAAAAACACAATTAACCCCCCCCATGTGGCTAGTACTAAACACGGCGAAACACAATTAACCCCCTCCCCAGGGGCTAGTACTAAACACGGCAAAAACACAATTACCCCCCCCCCATGTGGCTAGTACTAAACACGGCAAAACACAATTAACCCCCCCTCCCCAGGGCTAGTACTAAACACGGCGAAAAAAAACACAATTAACCCACCCCCATGTGGCTAGTACTAAACACGGCGAAACACAATTAACCCCCCAACCCCCCAATGTGGCTAGTACTAAACCACAGCGAAACACAATTAACCCCCCCCCCCCATGTGGCTAGTACTAAACACTGTTTCGCCGTTTTTCGTATTAGTCCTCGAGGACCCAATATCCATTTGGAAAGTGACTGATAAAGTATTCTCTACCTCTGCTTTTAAGATCTCAACACCTGATTTTTTCGTTAAAATATATCCTGATGAATTTCATTTTTTTTCTAAGGATTGCATAAAGTTGCTAATCCTCTGCTGAGAAGACTGAATCATCCTACTCTGTATTGGAATATAAAATGTGACGTTATTATTTCTCTGAATATTTCTGTTTTTAGGTGATATCTTCTTCATTATACCTGTTTTGGGAAAAATAATCATTATCACTATAACTGCAGGGCCATCTAGCATCAATATCTTAAATGATTAAGAACATAGTTCATGTTTTTGTATCTGCATGTTAAACTCATCATCTAAACCCATTTTGAATACGAAACACCGCACCATACAAGATCTTCTTTTAAGCTGTGATGCAGAAACCGAAGACACTGTCCTACACTTTGAAAAAAAAAAAAAAAAAAAAAAAAAAGGACATCTGAAATAAACACGAGGTAAAAATTAAAATATCAAGATCTTTTAAATTCATAACCTATCATACATATTTTATTCAAGCAAAGCCTTAACTTGCTTTGATTTATATAGCCGCGTAAGATCCACATGTAACGCTACCCAAACCGTATTCTTTCAAATTCAGGTCCAAAAAGCCTGAACCCTCAATATAATTGACTCAAGGACAACGCCCATAAAATTCAAGGAAACTTATATAAATTATGTTACCAGCACATATTATACGCTCGAGTCTCGACTGACGAAAGTCCGGTAACTTTCTTTACTCGAACGAGGTTACACGAAGTTAAGACAACAAACAACAATCTCCTTGTTCCGGAACATGTTCTACGACCGTGTTCTGGCTATATATCGCCTGGGTCGTGGAGACTTCTCGTGCTCTGAACATACTTTTAACATGACTGATTGATTATGACTACTCAAAACTGACGTCACATCACCTTTTATGTAATTTAACTGTGTTTATCGAGAGATCCTGCTAAAACGGTGATTGGTTCCGTCATACACCAATATAATACGTATCAGTTTTAAGCCATTTGTCAAACAGAAAAATAGCATCTAATTACCAGATTAATATTTCTGTGGCAAGGTTGCTAGCGCTAACAAAGCTCTGCGCCTTTACATAGCAGACTGCTAGTGAAGGAATAAGGTGTCGAAAGGCTTTGCAACAACTCCGTTTTTTCAATTTTCCTTCGTGGCATCTGCCATTATTTATCATACATACATGCATACACACATACATACATACATACATACATACACGCGAGTGTCCAGCATTAAAGATTAAAAGCAAACAAATATGAAATGTGATACAAGGAGAGGCTTCGTCATCCGAAACGAGATCAAAGAAGCTCAAGTGGTAAATCCCCATTCTGAAACCGAGTGTTAAATCCCTATTCTGAAATCAAGGATTTCTGCGCATTTCTAATTAATTAATCTCCTTGCACATCTCCATGGCGACCTGCTGATTCACGAGTCACTACGAGTACATATTCCTGTACGAGGGTGACTTTTCCAGTCAGTGAGTCATAAAATTGTATATATTCTAATTCCTACTCGAGAATAAATATCTTTACTTTATGAATGATCTAATAACCAGGGTGCATTTACACATCAACCATGCATGTGCTGTCTAGGCCATTCCCTTACGACGCTCCTGATTGGTTGTTGATAAGCCAATCACAGGGCTGGAAACTCTCAGTCTCCCTCGAGAGTACACATAGGCAGGATGAACGTATGTTCCACCTCTCCTGAGAGATAAATTTGAAAGACGTATGTATCCCCCAGGAGAGGTGGAACATACATCCTACCTATGTAAACTCTCTCGAGAGACTGAGACTTTCCAGCCCTGTCATTGGCTTGTCAACAACCAATCAGGAGCATCGTAAGGGACTGGCCTAGACATCACATGCACAGTTGATGTGAATCTACTCTAGTATTACACCAGCCCGATTTCGTCGTCATGCCCCTAGGTTAATTTAGGTTAGGTTTGGTTAGATGACCATCGCAATGATAATTTGGTGTTGGAAACATAACGAGAATATTTTCCAGTTTTTTTTTTTTTCAGGGAAAGGTCCCACTACTCGGTTACAATGCGAGAAAAAATCCACAATTATGTCAATAAATTTTATCAATTGTAAAAGATAAATGTAGCAGACTTTCGATCTGAAACTTTCATCTTCAATATTTACTTTTTTGTGACGTAATCATCTTTGTTCTTGTCTTTTACAGATGATAAAAGTTGTTGATATAATCGTGGATTCTTATGAACAACAATTTAATCAAGCCAATGTTAAAATACCTTAGCAGTAAGTATCTTCCCATTATGGAAAACATCGTTCCAACTCAATATTACCTTTATATAAATTCAAAATAATGTAAAGTAAGACCATCTTTACTTCACCAAACACAATCCTGGTTAGTTATGATATACTGTCTGTAATTATTCACCATAACGCGAAAATAAATAGCCCAACTTCAAATTAACTTCACTTCCCAAATCGAAAATACACATTAAAAACTCGACCTCGACATAACAATCTGCACTTCGCAAATCGAAAGGTATAACGCGGCTTCACTTCACCACAAATGAATTGCCTTCGCTTTCATGAATCACAAATCGACTGAGAGAGTCTTGAGTAAAAAGGAACTTGACAGAAGAGGAAATCGGGTGCGTTTGCAGCAACTACTTAAAAGAAAAAATCGCTCGGAAAGTTCATAAGCCAGAAAAAGAGCTTTCGTAAGTAAATAAGGAATCAGTAGCTCAGAGCGGATTATTTTTTTTTTTTCATTTTGGGCTGGGAGGGCTACGACGGGTGGGTAAGGGAGGTTGGGGGTGGGGGAGAAGGGTGGGAGGTGAGACAGGTGTTGTAGCAACAGGAAATAAAGCAGCCAATTCGTATATGAAGAAAGCCATCGATATAATGGGTAAAAGAGGAGGTACCAGAAGCAAGACAGACAGGTAAACAAGCAAAACCTCTAAAAAGGAAAAAAATATATATTCTAAAAGATTGTTTTTCCATGTCCCTGGGGACCAAAATCATTAAGAACATTTACAAAACGAAAGAGAGAGAGAGAGAGAGAGAGAGAGAGAGAGAGAGAGAGAGAGAGAGAGAGAGAGAGAGAAATAAGTTCGCTTAATCTTACTCGGCAAGCAAGACTTTTTTTTCTTAGATACTTGATGCTCTCGCCAAACTATAGCAGCAGGTATCACGTATATCACTTCCTCTCTCTCTCTCTCTCTCTCTTTTTCTCCTTTGGCTAACTTGGGCCTTTCATTATTTCCACCGCAGACCTAGAAAGAGAGACTTCGCCGAAAAACTGCTGAAATGAGAGCAGAAGTTTGCTTGAAGCTGTGAAGACTAATGGTGGCCTTGTTAGTTGGCTGCTTTCATCAGAGAGAGAGAGAGAGAGAGAGAGAGAGAGAGAGAGAGAGAGAGAGAGAGAGAGAAGGGAGATATTGTATTTAAAAAAGCAGACTGATATACAGACAATAGGCGAGATTTATTACTCTCTCTGAGAATTAAAACAAGTAATAAGTTCATTCTCCCGTCAAGCGTCTTTCCCCACACATGATAGGAAATATGAAAGGTATTCTGTGTGTGTGTGTGTGTGTGTGTGTGTGTGTGTGTGTGTGTGTGTGTGTGTGAGAGAGAGAGAGAGAGAGAGAGAGAGAGAGAGAGAGAGAGATAAATCTGAAAAAGATAATGAGATATATGATGAAAGAAAGGTTGTAAGAAACGATAGAAAAAATAAAAGAAAAATCAATCACGAAATCTGGACATAAGAATGAAAAGAAAGGGGAAATGGAAAGGATTATCCAGCGAAAGCGGAGAAAGGAAAGGAGCAATTCAAATGAAACAGGAAATATCTGATAAAACAGCAGGAAACTTGCAATGGAATGAACACCGAAAAGATGGGGAAAAAATAGAAGCGGAAAAGGGATAATTAATGAGATAAGGGGGGGGGGGAGAGAGAGAGAGAGAGAGAGAGAGAGAGAGAGAGAGAGAGAGACAACAGGAAATCAATGATTCATTTCGGGTTCCAGTGAAGTCACTGAACACAGAAGAGAGAAGAGCAACGCGAAATGAAAAACGCAGAAATGACAAGACGAAGGTCAAGAAGAGAGAGAGAGAGAGAGAGAGAGAGAGAGAATAAGGATAACTTAGTTGTACACAATCGGTAAACACACTTTCTTTAGGTGTTGAACGAAGACGGAACAGACTACCATCATTATCCCCCCAGACAGATCATGTGCGCGGTAGGATTAGCTTTGTTGTCCTCTCTCTCTCTCTCTCTCTCTCTCTCTCTCTCTCTCTCGGGGATTATCTTTCTTCACTTTCTTTTCCTTCTAATGCCGGATCATTTTCGCCATCAGGAACGTTCAATTATACCCCACTGTAAAAGAATGAGTTTAGTATTCGCCAGTCGCTCGACTGCTGTTGGTCGCAAGCCGATGGAAAACACAGCATGGGGTGGAGGTCGGGGGATAGTGAGGGGGGGCCGCTGGTTAATGAGTTTTCAATACTTACAGTTGAGAATATTGAAATGCTGCAGCCTTTCTTTACCTGTTAGAAAGAAGAGAGAGAGAGAGAGAGAGAGAGAGAGAGAGAGAGAGAGAAACAAACTAGTGCCATTCAAGAGTGGAAAGAGAGAGAGACCTTACCTTACCTTACAGACCTTACATCTTGTTCGGGTTGCCCCAGGTCCCTCAGTGTGAGGCACCTCTAATGTCTACCAGAGAGTTGCTATTACATCTGCCGGTATATTTTGCATCTTCCAATCTTGGATGGTCTGGGATGCAGTTTAGATATTTGTCGAGCTTATTCTTAAACACATCTTCGCTCACTCCTGTTATATTCCTCAGATGAGCTGGCAACATATTGAATAGACGCTGCATTATCGATGCTGGTGCGTAGTGGATTAATGTCCTGTGTGCTTTCCTTATTTTTCTTGGTATAGTTTTGGGCACTATTAATCTACCTCTGCTTGCTCTTTCTGATATTTTTAGCTCCATGATGTTTTCAGCTATTCCCTTCTATCCGTTCCATGCCTGAATTATCATGTAGCGTTCTCTTCTCCTTTCTAGAATATATAATTTTAAGGATTGAAGTCTTTCCCAGTAGTCAAGGTCCTTAACTTCTTCTATTCTAGCTGTAAAGGACCTTTGTACACTCTCTATTTGTGCAATATCCTTTTGATAGTGTGGGTACCATATCATATTGCAATATTCAAGTGGACTACGAACATATGTGTTATAAAGCATAATCATGTGTTCAGCTTTTCTTGTTTTGAAATGCCGTAACAACATTCCCATTTTTGCTCTTACATTTTGCCAATAGAATTGCTATTTGATCGTTGCATACATGTTCCTATTCATCATCACACCAAGGTCTTTAACTGCTTCCTTATTATTTGTGATTGTCTCATTATTAGGTCCCCTATAGCATATAGCTTTCCTTCTCTGTCTCCATAGTTTATTGATTCAAATTTATCAGAGTTAAATACCATCCTATTTACCTCTGCCCAATCATATACTTTGTTAAGGTCTCTTTGTAGCGCGTTCCTATCTTCATCACAAGTAATTTCTCTACTTATTCTTGTGTCATCGGCGAAACTACTCACTACCGATTCCTTAACATTACTGTCAATGTCTGCGATCATAATAACAAACAGTAATGCAGCTAACACTGTACCTTGTGGCACACCGGAAATTACCTTAGCTTCATCCAATTTCTCATCGTTTGCAATAACTATCTGTTTTCTGTTGCAAAGTCTAGATAAACCTCATCTGTTTCATTTCCGCTTTTCATATTTTTGTATATGTTTTCACGGTGGACTAACAGTTGGGTTTGTGTACTTTTTCCAGGTATGAAACCATGTTGTCCTACATTAAACAGATTATTTTTTATTAAATGTTTCATAATATTTTTCTTCATTACCCTTTCATACACTTTCAATATGTGATGTTAGGGACTCACAGGCCTATAATTACTTGCCTCTAGTCTTGATACCACTTTTTTGATGTAGGGGTAATATATGCTAATTTGTGGTCATCATAAATCGTGCCTGTATCTACACTTTTGTCTTAATAATATTGCAAGTGGCTTTGCGATAGAATGAACTACTTTCTTTAACAAAATAGCAGGAACTCCATCAGGCCCTGCAGCAGCTCCATTTTTAATTTCATTAATAGCCTGCACAATATCAGCTTCATTAATATCTATGTCAGCTAAATATTCACTATTTTCGTCCCTTACTTCTATATCATTATCTTCATTATCTATTCTAGGGGGGAATTCTCTCTTATATCGTTCTGCCAATATGTTGCAAATTTCCTTTTTTTCATTCGTTAATCTCCCTTCAATTCTTAGAGGGCCTATTTCTATTCTTCTTTTATTCATCTTTTTTCGCGTATGAGTATAATAGTTTGGGGTTTGCTTGATATTTATTAGGGTTTTGTCTTCCAAGCCCTTTTTCATTTTCCTTTTGAGTATAATCTGTGTTTCCATGCATTTTTTTCTTTTGCAAGACCTTTTTCCACTTTCTGATTTTCTGGAACAAGATCCTTCTGTCTCTTGGTATGCATGACTGATGTTACTTTTTCTTCTTCGGTATATATTTATCACTATTTTCTCTAATATTTTATATATAATATCTCCGTATTTACCCTTATGTCATCACTTACGAAAATGTTATCCCAATCTTTGTTTTTTAATTCTTCATTTATTTCTGACCATTTTTATATTTTTACTGTAGAAGTTGTATTTTCCAATATCCTTCCCACTTTTTCTTTTTCATTTCTTGCTTATCTCTGTTTTCACTTGTTTTGGAATGGACTGTTAATTCTATGACATTATGGTCTGAAATACTCGCATTATAAACTATTATTTCTTTAACATAATTCATCTCGTTCACAAATACTAGGTCTAAAGTATTTTCCTTTCTTGTTGGCAGGTGATTTATTTGTTGAATGTTGTATTCTAGTAGCATATCTAATAGCTTTTCGAATTGCCTCTTATCTTCTGCACTACTATTACTCTCTTTTTTTATATGTATAAGTACAACCACAATCTCCTATTCGTTCTTTCCAGTCTACGAAAGGAAAGTTTAAGTCTCCAGAATGGAGAATAGTCCAGTCCTTGTGATTCTACATATATCATCCAATTTTTCTATTATTAAGTCAAACTCTTTAGTATTAGGAGGTCTATATATTACTATGTTCATTCATTTTTCAGATTCAAATTCTACCGCTATTAGTTCACATTCTGAGTTACTATATTTCTCATATATTTTGCTAGTTTTTTTTTTGTCTTTCCCATATATTGCGGTTCCCCCTTGATTCTACTTTTTTTCTATCTGATCTATAAGTTTGGAGAGAGAGAGGAGAGAGAGAGAGAAACTAGTGTCATTCAAGAGAGAGAGAGAGGGAGAGAAGAGAGACTAGTGTCATTCAAGAGAGAGAGAGAGAGGAGAGAGAGAGAGACTAGTGTCATTCAAGAGAGAGAGAGGAGGGAGAGAGAGAGAGACTAGTGTCATTCAAGGGTGGAGAGAGAGAGAGAGAGAGAGAGACCAAAACATCGCGTTCCTTCCGTCTTTAACAATGGGCCAAAATTCGAAAATAAATAACAGGCGAAAGTTGCAATAACAACGGGGAGGGGGGAGGGGAGGAGGAGGAGGAAGGGGGGGGGAGGAGGAGGAAGGGGGGTAGGAAGGGGAAGGGGGAGGGGGAGGGGGGGGGGTGGGCCGGGCGAACAAGGCTCAAAGAATAACACTTGCAATTTACGCTTTAGGGCCCCCGGGCGAGGACGCGGGGTGCTAGGAGGGGGGAGGGAGGGGAGGGGGGTGGTTGTTGGAAGACGGGACCAGGTCGTTGAGGGGGGTAGAGAGGGGGGAGAGGGGGGGGAGTGCTATGCTTTCAAACGATAAAACAGAGAAGATTTTTAGCAAAGAAAATAAAAAGCTTTCTAAAGCCCAGCTAGCTTATGCCGGGGGTGGGGGGGGGGGGGTGGGGGGGATGCATTATGCCATGGCGAAAGCATTAAGGTAAATAACAAGACATCCACTTAAAAGGGAAAAATCATAGTTAGGCTGGGGTGGTAAAATAGCATTTGCTATTAAAGAGTCGATAGTTACATAATCAAATACTACAGCGGTCTTCCGTCGAAGGAGAAATACGGCGTCGAAAAGAAAGGAAATGAAATTGGGAGTGAATGATAAACCAGAATTGGGGAAAATGGGAAGAATCGAATAATGAAGAGACGGCGAAACGAGGGAAATGAAAATAAGGATGGAATGATAATACGCAAATGCGAAAAAAGAACGCAAGGGCTGGGTGAAAAACGAACGAAAAACAGGAGTCGAACAAGTAGCAACATCGGAGAAACGATGCAAAACTGAGGAAACTGAAGTGAGATTAGAAAGCGAAAGAATAATAATAATAATAATAATAATAATAATAATAATAATAATAATAATAATAATAATAATAATAATAATAATAATATGCAGAGTGGACGAAAAAGAACGCAAACCTAAGTAAAACTGAAATGAGATTAGAAAGTGAAAGAATAATAATAATAATATTGATAAGAGAGGAAGAAGAAGAAGAAGAAGAAGAAGAAGAAGAAGAAGAAGAAGGGGGAGGGGGAGGGGAGGGGGACAGGACAGGACGGAGAACAGAGGTAACGAACAGAAGCGCACAGGCAAAACAATAATAAGAAGAGACAACTTTGAATGGAAGGGAAGGCGGTAAGCGAAAGAGTTAATAATAATAACAATAATAATAAGCAGGGGGCAAAAGAAAGGACGAAGGACAAAAGAATACGAACAAACGCGCACAGGTAAGGCATAAGAAGGTAGCGACCGCGGAGAATGGAAGGGAACGCGAAAAACGGCACTCGGAACACGGAGCACGGAGCACCAGCAGTAAGAGGCTTAAACGCGAAACTGGTAATTGAATTCGGTAATGTGTTTATGCGGAGGTTGGTAATACTTTTGCACAGCCACTGGAAAACTTGCTCTTTCGCCGAGAAACAAAGGAAGGACGCCCTCATAATAATAATAATATAATAATAATAATAATAATAATAATAATAATAATAATAATACGCATGAATGGAAACAAAAACTCCCTTGTCCGTGTGAACCGGTGACCGGTGAAGCACAATATTCATTCCCTTACAGAGGGAATGTGCGAAGTGGAACCAGATAAGCTGAATGATATAAAAATATAGTAATAACCGATAAGTATCAAGGCCTGAAAATAGAAATAAGAAGGATATGGCGTATGTCAATGGAAAATGTCCTCATAATCATAAGGAGCACTAAGCACGATCCCGAGATCCCTGTAAAGGAAACTGGAAAAAACTAGATGCCTAAGTAGCTCCAGGATTCATGCAGAAGAATGTGCTACTAGAAACAGCGCCGCACATAGTGAGAAAAGCGATGGACTCCTGTAAGGAGGCAGGATGCAACCCGGAACCTCGCACTGTTAAAAGCCATCCTGTCGAATAAGATGACTGTGATACACACACACACACACAAATAATAATAATAATAATAATAATAATAATTAATAATAAAATAATAATAATAATAATAATAATGATAACCATGCTATCACAGCAGCAATAACCACGCCAATCAAAGAGCAAAATTATAAAGATCTCAGAGGTACTTACTTACCAGTTCCATCGTGATGTGAAGCTTCTCATTTGAACTATAATTTCGCGTCCATCCAACCTGAAATAAAAAAAAAAACAGAGTGAATCACAATTATATATTTAAAATTGCGATATGTACCTCTTACAATATACAAGTGATCATCTCCAAGTGTCCAAAGAGGCAATTATACCCAAGTAATATTTAAAATCTTGTTGTAGCGAAGTTCTGCAACACTCTGAGTAACAGTATTTGAAAACAGTTACTAATATCAAGGCCTAACTTGCTATATGATTGACTTGTAATGAATAAATAATTAATGGGTTACGAATATAGGGTCAATTTAAGAATAATTAATCGTTTAAGGAAAACTATTAATCACAATTGTATTCATTCTTCTTCTTATTATCATCATAATATTATTCAGACGACGAACCCTATCCATATAGAACAAGCCCATCAAAGTTCAATCTTACAAAGAATATATAGTGTTCAGAAGAAGGAAATACGGAAGGAAGATCTCAATTACGAGAATATATAAGTAAATAAAGCAATAAATAAATAAGTAAATAAAGGAAATGCAAATAAATGGTTAAAGCTTTGAGGTTCTATTTGCACAACATCCTTAGATCTCTGTGGTATATACTACATTATGTATTCGTATATGGCCGTGAGATGAATTATTATTATTATTATTATTATTATTATTATTGTGGCTGCTGTTAACAAAACATTCTTTACAAAGTTACTGTATCATATTAAGAGAGTGCACGGCAATCAACCGAGTGTAAATAATAATGAAAAAATAATAAAACTTTTCAAAAAAACTACGCCAATATCCCAAGCGACTCCATAACCAAACAATAACATTATACGTGCACAGAGGCTCTCCAGAGCGAGTCACTGTCGCCGAAAGCAACGGGGAGGAAATTCGCTGTTATGCCATCACAAAGGTAAACGGTCCCCCCCCACAACAATATTCCGAGAAAGTACCCAACTCTCTGTTTCGACGACGCGCCATTTGGTATGGAGTGGATGGATGCACACGGCCGATAGAAAATGGAATAGAATACAGAAATAAGGCCAAAGGCCAAGCCCTGGGACCCTCGAGGTCATTCAGCGCTGAAACTGAAACTGACAGTAAAAAGGTTTGAAAGGTTAACAGGGAGGAAAGTCTCAACCACTAAAATTCTAAGGAGAGGTTGGAAAGTAAGATGGTAGAAAGAAATTATGAACGGAGGTACAGTAAAGGGAATGAAAGGGGGTTGCAGCTAGGGGTGGAAGACACGCTTCAAAGAACCTTCAGTAATGCTTACAGCGCACCGCATGAGGTGCACTGACGGCGCTATACTACTCCGTACGGGAATACACACTACGAGATCGACTGGGGATTTGAAAAAAAAAAAATGACATGTCTATAACGGCTGAACGACTTCGATTCTTATAGCAATTTTCTCCATACGAACCGGCAAATAATCAGATTGCATTTTTGGAGATTTTACGTGAGCCGAAATCCCTCGCTGAAATTACACAAAAAGCTTACAGGAATCAAGCGTAACTTAAGCAATAAAAATAATAACAACAATATACCTTACTTCCCTCATGGCGAAGTGCAAATTTAAATTCAGACACAGTGGAAACAGTACCAAATTGATATGCGGAGTGAACATTTATGCAGCCACGCTGAGAATAACAAATTTTTTTAAAAAATACATTTCAATGCTTTACTTTTAAAAGCCTTTTCCAGGAAAAAAAATCTGTAGTTTGACACACAAGGAACAGCCGTGCCCAATAGTATTTATTATTATTATTGTTTTGTTGTTGAAGAAGAAATCCACAGTGGTGTTAAGTGCATATATATATATATATATATATAGTATATATATATATAACACGTTATATATATATTACATATATATATATATATAATATATATATACATATATATATATATATATAGTGTGTGTGTGTGTGTGTGTGTTGTTATCACATCACCATGGATTCATATCTGCATGCATTAAGCTAACAAACGTCATCTAATATCCATTCGCTCTAACTCGGAATTAATTATATTTTCATATCTGTTAACCGAAGGGGGAATTTTTTTTAGTGGATAATAATCTCGTCCTCTCGTGGATTCGAACCAGCGCACACAGAGGAGAAATCAGGACTTCAGTGATGTCTTGACCGACTCGGCCAGGTGGAGCGAACTGGATAGGACATTTGTAGCTTAATATATATATATATATATATATATATATATATATATATATATATATATATATATATATCTATATATATTCTTCATCATTCTAACGACTCGTGTGATTAAGAGATTTAAATGAATTATAAGCACTTTATTAACCTAGTGCCGCGCAACATGAAAAAAAAAGTACGGTAGCATCCAATATCAATTAATAAACAAAACCTATTTTTGGAGTCGGCAGAGACTGTCAAACCCATCCTCTTGACAACCCTATCACGGAGAAATTGGTCTAAACAGGAATGCCAATCATTTCGAGAGGCGCGGTATATAATAGCTGATGGAGCCACAAACTCTGGGCCGAATATCTGAATTTCTTAGCTTATAACTGGACGAATTCCCTCCTCTTTATTTGTTGGCTTTCGTCATTTTCTCAGAGTTAACTCAAGAGTTAATTGTAAAATAAATTTTTAGAGGCATTAGAACTGAATAGCCAAGCGCTGAAACGGAAATTGACAGTAAAATGGTTTGACAAGTGTAACAGTAGGAAAACCTAGCTATTACAATATGAAACAATTATCAGAGAGGGTGGAAAGTAAGATGGAAGAAAAAGAACATGAACGGAGATACAATAAAAGGAAAGTGGTTGCAACTAGGGGCCGAAGGGACGCTGCAAAGAACCGTAAGTAACACGTATACAGTACACCGCATGAGGTGCACTGACGGCACTTAACCACCTGCGAGGCATAGGCATTAGCATCAGCATTTACACGGCCATGAGATTAAGTAAGATTATTATTATTATTATTATTATTATTATTATTATTTAGTGTTATGGCCCTTTATTTTAATCATCTATTCTAGCGACCTACTTAATAATTCACAGTACACAGTAAAATGACAGTGTTAATGAATTCACAGTACAAACTGAAAATGGCAGTGTTACTTAATTCATAGTACACAGTGAAAGTGAGTGCTAATTAATTCACAGTACACAATGAAAGTGACAGTATTTATCGATTCACAGTACATAGCGAAAGTGACAGTGTAAATTAATTCATGGTACACAGTGAAAGTGGGTGTTGATTAATTTACAGAACACAGCAAAAGTGACAGTGTTGCTTCATTCACAGTACACAGTGAAAGTGACAGTGTTTATTGATTCACAGTACATAGCGAAAGTGAAAGTCTATTGATTCAAAGTGCAAGGTGACAGTGAGCGCAAACTGATTCACAGTACAAAGCGAAAGCGACAATTGTTAATTAATTTACAGTAAGAGGTGGAAGTGAGTGTTCATTCGCAGTACACAATGAAATGACATTCAGTTAACTTCTGATAAATAATCGCTTTCACATATGCCATTATAGGTGTACCCTAGGTCAAGACACCTTCATCCTGCATGGTTTATACAGGGACCAGTTGTAATAAGCTGGACTAGACGACGGCACTAAAAACTGAGAAAAAAAATAAATCAATGAGCGAACATCGCTTATCATTTACGATTATTATTCTAAAAACGGCAAACCAAAAAATAGATGGATGTACAATCCTTAACCACTGTTATTGATTATTTTATAAAGCTAATAAATAAATTGGATACTCATAGCTTCGTTATCATGAATTAATTACTGTTATTATCATTCTTACTGCGCCTCATTTAGATCTGCATTCGGCATTCACATATGACCCTCAAGTTGAAATAAAATCCCTTATTATAACCATCACTAATAACATCAATCGAGTCTCTCCAACACTCCAAGGACAATTAAGTACGAGAAAGTGAGACAGGCACACACACACACGCCCGCCAAGTCTCCTTCCTGAAGATGACGTGGGCGTGAAGGAGGGTGGGCGGAATGATGGGAAGGAGGACACGCAGGGCTGGAGATGAGAAGGAAGGAAGGGCGTAGTAGTAGGGCCAGGTTAGGAGAGGTGGGTAGGGAGGGGCGCGGGGTGTCTGGCGACGACGGTGTAAAGTGATGACTTGTGGGCGGTGTCCTCTGGAGACTCGCTGACGGATAAATCACCCCCGTGAATTACTGGTCGAGGTGAAGGGATGGGCGTAATAAACATGGGATCGAGTGATAAATCGAGAGCGAACGAGGTGAATGAGAGAGATAGAGAAAGGGGTAATGAGAGAGATAATGAGAGAGATGAGGTTGGACGACGCTCCCGAGAGAGAGAGAAGGATTAGGAAGGGCAGAGTCAATGAACAATACAGCGAGAGATGGGGGGAAAGAGACAAATGATATGAAAGAGAAAGGAAAAAAATAGAAAGTAAAATGAGATGGTTAGCGAAAGATGGTGGTGTTCAGAGATGGATGAAGTGCTGAAAAGAGAGAGAGAGAGAGAGAGAGAGAGAGAGAGACTACTTTTTAATGGGGAAAATAATAGAAAGTAAAACGAGATAGTTAGCGAAAAATGGTGTTCAGAGATGGATGAAGTGCTGAAAAGAGAGAGAGAGAGAGAGAGAGAGAGAGAGAGAGAGAGAGACTACTTTTAAACGGGAAAAAAATAGAAAGTAAAACGAGATAGTTAGCGAAAAATGATGTTCAGAGATGGATGAAGTGCTGAAAAAGAGAGAGAGAGAGAGGAGAGAGAGAGAGAGAGAGAGAGAGAGAGAGATTTACGCACAAATCACTCAAGCTTCGATACAAAACGTGAGAATTGTAGCAAGGGAACAGAAATAAGATATTAAAAGAAAGGAAAAGAGAGGCAATCAATCACCATTAACAGAACAAAAGACGACAGACGAGAGGAAGCAGAAGGTAAGCGAGATAAGTGGTTATCGAAGGGAACGGTTGAAATGACAAAGTCAGGGTAGGACTAGATAGGTGAAGACGATAACGAGAAGTTCCTGATGGAAAACACTCAGTGGACGAGATGCCGACGATGATGGTGTATATAAAAGAGAGCGTAGTCTTGAAATAACTGCAGTGAGAGCGAAAGAGAGAAAGCGAGAGAGAGAGAGAGAGATACAAACATCAATCGTTAATAAAGAGAGAGACTACCAATGAGAGAGAGAAAGAGAGAGAGAGATAGATTACAAATATCAATCGTTAATAAGGAGAAAGAGAGTCAAGCAATGAGAGAGAGAGAGAGAGAGAGAGAGAGAGAGAGAGATAGAGAATTACAAACACCCATCGTCAACAGGGAGAAAAAGAGACTAGCAATGAATGAGAGAGAGAGAGAATTACAAACATCCATCGTTAACATGAAGAAAAAAGAAACTGGTAATCTGTGCGTAACGCACAACGAAAAAAAAATTGCCTCAAAATATATATCATATATACTATAAAGTTAGTTAAATAAACAAAGAGAAACCCTTTGTAACAAGAGCAGAAGATCCAATGCTTCTTTACAGCGCGCCAAAGAAAGGAAATACCATCTCACTGAGGAGAACTCCGTCAGCGAAGGAAGGACTGACTGACTGCTACAGGAAACATGTTGGCGTCCCTGTGAGAAAATGAGAATCACCCGCAGTGGAATGACTAATCTGAAATTACGGTTAATAAACGAATAATAAGAGGAAATCCCAAAAGTGGGGGACGGCAAATGATTTACAGATAAGGGATTTCGCTGGAATGCTATCAGGACATCCAACATACAAGAGGGTTGAAGCCTCGTTCGTTTTCGCTTGCTCGGGGAGTAAGCCTACAACCTATTTTGTTGTTGTTGTTGTTGTTGGGGGTTGGAAAGGTCTGCGGAATAGCCTATAAAAAGGTCTGAAAAAGGTGTTTCACGTTGAGTTAAAGATATAGGAATTTAGGATATGATATTGATGCTTTATTCATTGGAATGAAAATGTAAAAAAAAAAAAATAATCTCTGCTCTCTCCCTCTCTTTCCATATTCCCTGAGGAAAGTACGGAGCTCGTGTATCAATTCTCGTACAATACTAATAGTAATAATAATGATGATAAAAATTAAAACTCAAAGTGATTCGATATATTTCTTTTAATTAACCAGAGAGTAAGAAAGATAATACATAAGTAATTCACTCTGAAGGTACCTTGGACCCAGGCATGGGACTTGCTGTCACGACGCTCTCTTCCATGATCATTATTTTTCACTGCACAGTGAATATAATAATAATAATAATAATAATAATAATAATAATAATAATAATAATAATAATAATAATAATAATAATCCTCTCTCTTCATCTCGCCATCCACAATATAATCGCCAACTTCATCACACTGTTTCTCAAAAGTAAAGTATGAATATTCTTGATGACAAATCCTATATATATGCACCTCCATTATAACTGTGCATTGTAAACAAACGCGTTCATTATGCATGCGCGCGGAGAACAGGAACTGCAATTACTCGGATACGTGCGTTCTGCAAGTGAACTGGGCGAAAAGACGAACAGTTTTTTGCAAGCTTTTAATAACGAACGCATCACATAAGCGCACTTGATCCATAAACAAAAGCGCAAAATATACAATGGGCTTTTTCTTTTTCTTTCTTTATTTCTCGCTTTCTCTCTTATTCTTTCTTGCCTGCTTTGAAAGGCAAGAGAGGAAAACTATGCCAAAATATTAATAATACGTAAAATACTCATACGAATACCACGAAATAGCATCTGCGGAAAAGGCCACGTATTATTATCAGCAATTATTCAGGTCATATATACATATACATATGATATATGTATATTATATATATTATATTATATATATATATATATATATATATATATATTTATTATTATTATATTGAAAATATTGAAAAATGTTTAGAACTTTTATTATATGGATGACGACAAAACCGAAAACAAAAAAGGGGAGCCTTTGATGCCTTCAAAGACTGAAACAGAATGTTCAGCTGTACCGGTTCTATTTTCTATTTCCTCATATTATTTACTAATTTATTTATCACCTTTTCTCATAACTTACCTGTTTTTGCAGTCTGATTTATATATATATATATATATATATATATATATAATAAATATATATAAATATATATATATATATATATATATATAATATATTATATATATACATAATATATATATATATATATATGATAGATATATATATATATATATATATATACACATTATATATATATATATATATATATATAATATATATATATATAAATAATCTAATGCGCATATATATATATATATATATATATATATATATATATATATATTATATATATATATATATATATCAGACTGCAAAAAACAGGTAAGTTATGAGAAAAGGTGATAAATAAATTAGTAAATAAATATGAGGAAATAGAAATAGAACCGGTACAGACTGAACATCTGTTCAGTCTTTGAAGCATCAAAGGCTCCTTTTTTGTTTTCGTTTCGTCGTCATACCATATAAAAGTCTCAACATTTTCAATATCATAATAATAATAATAATAATAATAATAATAATAATAATAATAATAATAATAATAATAATATTTTGGTAGAAGACCCTCTTTTAGGCAAATACTGTTAAAAAGAATGGCAGAATTAAGCGAGTTGATTTTATATATTGTTTTCTCTATTTTCCTTACAATTCGCTTCTCAGGCTCAGCGATGTTTCTGAGTAACTGACCAAATATTCATATTGGGAATTTTTTAAAAAATCATAAATGCTGAAGGTAATCTTTTATTGGAACAGGATATCAGGTCCAGGTCAAGCAGGGGTCGTCGTCAGTGCTTGACCTGGACCTGATATCCTGTTCCAATAAAAAGATCACCTTCAGCATTTTATGATTTTGAAAATTCCCATGTGAATATTGGTCAGTTACTCAGAAACATCGCTGAGCCTGAGAAGCGAATTGTAAGGAAAATAGAAAAAACAATATATAAAATCAACTCGCTTAATTCTGCCATTCTTTTTAACAATAATAATAATAATAATAATAATAATAATAATAATAATATAATAATAATAATAATAATAATAATAATAATAATAATAATAATAATAATAATAATAATAAAATCCTTTTGATACCTTCAAACAGCGCCTGCCAGATGAGTCTACAGGACACAGGAGCATTAA
>NC_061088.1:83705168-83710168 GCF_015104395.2 Macrobrachium nipponense
ATATGTAATCTGTTCACTATTTATTATTACCTTTAATGCTTCTTTAAAACTACTCTCAATATTATTACTGTTATTACCATTATTATGATTACTATCATTTATACTGCTTCAGCAACTGTGTGGATATTGCCAATTATGCATTTTTTTATCATGTTATCTCACGTGTCTACGTTATGTATGTTACCGTCTATGCTTTATATACTCCATGTATATGGCCCTTGAGCTGAAAATAAAATTTATTATTTTATTATTATTATTATTATTATTATTATTATTATTATTATTATTATTATTATTATTATTATTATTATTATTAATTATTATTATACGTAGTCGGCATTGCTGACTCTTAGCGTTTTCAGACTTTTCCCTGATAAACTTTTCCGAGACTGTTCAAGGTATTACTACTTTTACGCGAAGGAAACTGTATATTTTTTTTATGAATCACTGTAGGTAGTAGGACTTTCAAACCATGCGAGTTGCTTGCTTGTTGAAACCTTCAGCTAGAAAAATCTCAGTAACATTATGAAGACATATGTTTTATTTCAAATCATGCGAATTGCATGCATTGTAAGGTAAAGAAATAATCCGTTTCAAGAATAAGCATTATAACGACACTGTATCTCATTTGTAATTCGTATATTTTCCAAGGATCCTCGTGGATTAGATCTCATTTGCAATTCGTTTATTTTCGAAGGATCCTTGTGAATTTGTAATTCGTTTATTTTCCAAGGATCCTTGTGAATTATATCTCATTTGTAATTCGTATATTTTCCAAGGATCCGTGCGAATTATATCTCATTTGTAATTCGTATATTTTCCTAGGATCCTCGTGAATTAGATCTCATTTGCAATTCGTTTATTTTCCAAGGATCCTTGTGAATTTGTAATTCGTATATTTTCCAAGGATCCTCGTGAATTATATCTCATTTGTAATTCGTATATTTTCCAAGGATCCTCGTGAATTATATCTCATTTGTAATTCGTATATTTTCCAAGGATCCTTGTGAATTATATCTCATTTGTAATTCGTATATTTTCCAAGGATCCTTGTGAATTATATCTCATTTGTAATTCGTATATATTCCAAGGATCCTCGTGAATTTTATCTCACTTGTAATTCGTATATTTTCCAAGGATCCTCGTGAATTTTATCTCATTTGTAATTTGTATATTTTCCAAGGATCCTCGTGAATTATATCTCATTTGTAATTCGTATATTTTCCAAGGATCCTCGTGAATTATATCTCAATTGTAATTCGTATATTTTCCAAGGATCCTCATGAATGATATCTTATTTGTAATTCGTATATTTTCCAAGGATCCTCGTGAATTATATCTCATTGGTAATTCGTATATTTTCCAAGGATCCTTGTGAATTTTATCTCATTTTTAATATGTATATTTTTCAAGGATCCTCGTGAATTATATCTCATTTGTAATTCGTATATTTTCCAAGGATCCTCGTGAATGATCTCATTTGTAATTCGTATATTTTCCAAGGATCCTCGTGAATGATCTCATTTGTAATTCGTATATTTTCCAAGGATCCTTGTGAATTATATCTCATTTGTAATTCGTATATTTTCCAAGGATCCTCGTGAATTAGATCTCATTTGTAATTCGTTTATTTTCCAAGGATCCTTGTGAATTTGTAATTCGTTTATTTTCCTAGGATCCTTGTGAATTATATCTCATTTGTAATTCGTATAATTTCCAAGGATCCTCGTGAATTATATCTCATTTGTAATTCGTATATTTTCCAAGGATCCTTGTGAATTAGATCTCATTTGTAATTCGTATATTTTCCAAGGATCCTCGTGAATTATATCTCATTTGTAATTCGTATATTTTCCAAGGATCCTCGTGAATTTGTAATTCGTTTATTTTCCAAGGATCCTTGTGAATTATATCTCATTTGTAATTCGTTTATTTTCCAAGGATCCTTGTGAATTGGTAATTCGTTTATTTTCCAAGGATCCTTGTGAATTATATCTCATTTGTAATTCGTATATTTTCCAAGGATCCTCGTGAATTACATCTCATTTGTAATTCGTTTATTTTCCAAGGATCCTTGTGAATTATATCTCATTTGTAATTCGTTTATTTTCCAAGGATCCTTGTGAATTGGTAATTCGTTTATTTTCCAAGGATCCTCGTGAATTGTATATCATTTGTAATACGTATATTTTCCAAGGATCCTTGTGAATTATATCTCATTTGTAATTCGTATATTTTCAAAGGATCCTTGTGAATTATATCTCATTTGTAATTCGTATATTTTCCAAGGATCCTTGTGAATTATATCTCATTTGTAATTCGTATATTTTCCAAGTATCCTTGTGAATTATATTTCATTTGTAATTCGTATATTTTCCAAGGATCCTCGTGAATTATATCTCATTTGTAATTCCGTATATTTTTCCAAGGATCCTCGTGAATTAGATCTCATTTTGTAATTCGTATATTTTCCAAGGATCCTCGTGAATTAGATCTCATTTGTAATTCGTATATTTTCCAAGGATCCTCGTGAATTACATCTCATTTGTAATTCGTATATTTTCCAAGGATCCTCGTGAATTACATCTCATTTGTAATTCGTATATTTTCCAAGGATCCTCGTGAATCTCTATGACTTGGGGCCGCGCTGATATTTTTTACAGGTCTGTTAATGCATCCTTTGTGCGCGGAATATCACCCAAGTGTCTCCTTTCCCAAGAGCAGTCATTCTAGACTTTCTTTGAGACTGCCACGCTTAATTGTCCGAGTCACAATTCCGCGGAATGTAATTATGTTTTATTGTTTAGTTTTAAGTGACGGTGTCCCGAGTGAAAAAGGAGCAGTGGCAGGGACGTCGGGCAGTTTTGAATGAAACTGAAACAAGATCAGTGGAAGGAGAACTGATTGAAACGAGATCAGTTTGGTGGGAAGAAAACAGATGTGTGTTAACGTTTTAAAGTTTAGTGAACAGAGAGAGAGAGAGAGAGAGAGAGAGAGAGAGAGAGAGAGAGAGAGACTTTGTTTGTAATCGTTTCCTTTGAGATTCAACAAATTGCATGCAGTCGTATTCAGGTTAAACCAGGTTCTTGTTGTGACGGTGGCGGGAGTACCTAAAGGAGAGATGCTTTATTCCTCTGGGGTCATTACTCGGTCTTTTAATGGTCTCTTGTAGAATATGTTAGTAGCTTAAGGATAGCGAAATTATTTTCTGAAGTCTTACAGAACTCCTTTTAGAAACCAACGTTGATATAAAAGTTGCTGAAAAGGGTTTTTTATTAGTAAACTACTATGAGATTCAGGGCCTCTGTAACACGGTTTTTTCGCAATAACTTTTTATCTATGCATTTCATAAATATAACGCTTATTCAGAATACATATTATATCTACACATAAATTTTGACTGCATTCTGCATTACGTAGGTTGAATAAATTTGGTACTTATAATGTAAAAGTTACCTTTTTTGAAGAGGGCCAACTTACTCAGAGATTGGCTATACGTAACGAAGGGTAGACCTCTGGCAACAATGACATACAAATTTAAATACAAGCAAAGCAGGACACCTTTATGAACTCTGAAACCTCTTCACTGATAAGTGTCATAATGAACAAACCAACAAAATATGTTAATAAATACAAAAACACTTCGATTATTAGTCTAACTCCCAAAATAAGTTTCCTAAGAAATTACAGTCTAATTTATAGGTCACATTCAGATTGACAAGATGTAGGGAATAGTTGGTAATTTTCAAAAACTTAGTAGACAAGCTTGATTTGATAACTGCTATATCCAATGTCAAGCAATTTTTATTTATTGGCTATCTACCTATTTACTGAAAAAAAAAAAAATAGCCGGTAACGTATTTTGGCTTTAAACCTTCACCAATAATTATCGTCAGAATGATGACTTCATGAGGCTCCACCCACTTTGGCCTCGTTATAATTCAGGATAACACTGAAGTCTATCATGGGCATTGTTGAATTAGAAAATTTTACTTCTGGCTATAAAAACTCATTTCTCGAGTAGTTGTAAGAAGTGCTAAACGATCCTCAAGGATCCCAGCAGTTGGCCCAAACTTTTCATTCATGTATATTACTGCTATTACTACTGTTGCGGCACTGCTACAGTAGTTAGGTGGTACACACGTGAGAGCCGAACCTTGTATGTGTGACTGAGTTACGCATATACGGTTACAAGGTGTCAAAATGTTGAGGACGAACCGTAACCACGTTAAGCACGTAACTTCATTTCAATCCACTGCGATCATCAGTCTGTCTCTGTCCGGGTTGTTTACCGACGATGGCCACCATGCAAGTAGCAGCTGCCGCGTATATTTAGATACATTATTTAACGAAGATGAAGCGAAATAAAAGAAGATGGTGGCAATCAAGGTTATGTACTAGAAGGGTAGAATACAGTGGTCGGGAATTACTCGCTGACATGAGATTCCAAGAAGTTTCTGGTCACAGTAAAGTCTGTTCTTCGTAATAACTAATAAATTGAAGGACCTCTTCGTCACTTAAATCAGCCATGGTAGACATATACGTACTGACTGACCAAAACAAGGGAATCTACTATGGACGGCCTTGTTCATAGTCGGTGTTAACAAGTTCAGCAACCTCTGTTGCTACGCGTGTAATACAGGTCCCGTCCACACATGGCGTAACATTCAAAGAGACCTCCCTTTGATTCGGGGCCCAAAAACCGACAATTGTCGGGACGGAGGGCGAACGGAGCCTCGAACCTCGCGGGTTCGGGGTTCGGGTTCGAGGAACCGTCCACACTTGCGTTTTTGTTACAAGAATCGGTTACAATACAAGGTTCGGTTCGCACGTGTGTACCCACCTTTACTACGCTAGCACAGATACCCCCCACCCACTTCTATGTATCGTTCCGCCATTCATAAAGTCTTTGGGTTTCAGAGCTGATGGAACAAGGTGAATGAGTTTCTGTCTGGTGGATGGGCGGGGCAACATTTCGTTAAAAGGCGTTTACCTTGCTT
>NC_061088.1:83712668-83723390 GCF_015104395.2 Macrobrachium nipponense
GTAGTAATTGTAATTGATGCTGTTATGTGGATAGTTGAGTGTGCTGATCAAACTAACATGGCTATTGTCTCTGGATTGGCTCCAAGCACAGGGTACGACCAGCTGTTCATTGTAGGTCGACATCTTTTGAGGTAAAGGCTGCAGCCACAATCGAAAATTGTGGCCTTGCTCGGAAATCATTGGCAGTGGAGTGATTTGATAGATAGTGTTAGGTTGCTGAGTGCTTTGTTTCTTTTACATAAATTTAATTACAAATTTTACTATTTTCATCTTAATTGGTTATAATAATCGAAATTTGTCCTGGTTTCATTTGTTTGATGTAACTCTGCGGCATATTTTCGGTGGAAGCATCAACAGAATGTTTGCTGTTTATGTCTCTTTGCTTAACTTTTGTAATCATCTCTCCTAAGGATTTTATTGCCATATTGATTACAGTTCGATAATGAGTATTAGGAAAATGAATCTTTATTTTTATGTTCATTTAAAGCCTCGAATATTGATAGTTATGTATTATTTTACCTTGTGATGACTTCAACGGTTGGTTCATAAAAGGTTTGTGTATGTGTAGTTTTCAATAATTGGAGACTTAAGAGATTCCCGTCTAGTTTTGTTTTGGAATCCGATGGCGCGCAATTACTGTTCTTATGGAATGACGCCCGAAGATTTGATTCGATTTTTATTGCCGGAACAATCTCTTATAATTCAGTCGGATCAGTTGGTTACATCCGCGCGAAAATAAATTGTACGTGAAATGGCCAGAGCTTTGCCAAATTGGATATTGACCCATAAATCACAATTTGCATGTAATGCTTCCTAGCTTATAAAATATGGCGTCTGAAATGATTTAGCGACACTATTATGGTGCCAAATTTACGAGCGGTTTGTCAAGATCTGGTCTCGCAAATTATGTCAAGATTGATGCATGGGAGGTCTTTTGTCATTGGATTACAACGCTTATCGACAGTGACCATATTCGACAAAAGCTCAAGAGCAGCACTTGATTAAATCTGGTCAGAAAACCGCAAGACGACGGAGGTGTTTGGATGGCATTGCGTCTGTATGGTGCTTGTTTAATTTTGCCCATGTGCATATGGTTAACCCGTGCAGATATACGTTCTCATTTTCTCTGCAATACGTTGCTGTTTAGGGTATTTGGTGGAAGTCTTTGAGAACTGCAGAGATCCAGTTGAGCTGTTACCTGTTGATGGACACCTCTCTCTCTCTCTCTCTCTCTCTCTCTCTCTCTCTCTCTCTCTCTCTCTCCAGAGTCAGCACTCCACAACTCTTATTCCTTAATCTTCCATCTATCCTCTGGCATTGACACTTTAGTGGCAGAGTTCTCCTTGTCCCCCTTATAAGATTTAACGCTTCCGAAAAACGAGATTTCCTTCAACATTTTAGATACCTAATAAGGTAGGTTTCAAGCCCATAACCCACCCTTTCCTCATTCCCCCCCCCCCCCCCCCCCAACCCCCCCCCCCCCCCCCTTAACTTTGTAAATTATGTGGTAACCGCTTGAGGACCGATCTAGACAAAATTTGTCATGTGGCCATCAGCCGTTCTATTATATTTCAAACTTTTGTCGGGAAGCTCACATATAGGTTGTGCTTAGATATCCTGTTACATCCTGATTTCTCGATATCACAATACTTATTTAGTAGTTATACTGACCGTATCCAACCGTTTTGAATATTGGTCTTCCAATTGAGTTGCAAATCAGGGATATCACGTCCTCTAGAAACGCAATGTAACGAGGTGAATGAATTATCCTCACAACGTATTCTACGCCATCCGTGGTGTATATAAGTCTCACGTTGCACTGCGATCGAAAACTTAGGTGTACGTTTACACCTCGTTCCTTAATTAGAGGAGCACCTTTTTGTCTCGGGTGTTTTTACGGGAAGGTGTATCATTAGAGGAGATTTGGATTAACCTGCGAGGAAAGGGATTGGCTGTCTCCTGCTCATTAGTCCTCACCGAGACGCCTCTCGTCGTGACATTATGGGAATCTACTCCTTCGAAGGAGCTCGGCTTTAAAAATATATATATTATATATATATATATATATATATATATATATATATATATATATATATATATATATATATATATATAATATATACACGATCAGTTTGTAATTAGAGACCTGAAATATTTCAATAAGAGTGTTCTTATACATATGTACAATATATGTGTATGTGTGTATATATATCTATTTATATATATATCTATCTATATATATATATATATATATATATATATATATATATATATATATATGTACAAAGGCTCAAAAAAACTGGTGGCAGAGTTTCATAATTGGATAAAAAACGTCATATCACAACCACTGATATACATTATCAGATAGATAGGAGACACCTATCACTAGTAGTATCGCATAAACATAGTCCTTACATTATTCAATATCAAGTTGAAGGTAGTTGAACTATTCCATTTGTTAAATTTTACAGAAAACATTGGAAACTCACAAAATGCTCTCAAATTTAAAAACAAAAAGAAAAAAATGATAACCTAACAGTGAGAACCATGCGAGACCTCACTGTATTGCTTTTGATGTTAAGTGCACGGGAATCTAATGTCAGTGTGTCATTTATCGGTCTAAGAAACATCTCTCGCTGAGCGAGAGACAATTATTGCCCTGCATTCGGTGCAAGTTCCTGTTGGAGAGATATAAAGAAAGCTTATACCGGAGAGAATCATACATATATGAATCAAATTGTTTAGAGAACGGCAAAGTTTAGAACATGGGCCTAGACGTGGAACTTCTCGAAGCACCACAAGAGAGCAAGACAATACAGTAGTGTCAATGTTCCTGAACAACATTCTTTGAGAATTTTGAATTCTAGCTCCTCGTCACGATATTGCTGAACCAGGAAATCAGGACCACCTCTTCGCCTACGACTGCGGTCTGATGAATACTTTAAATGGAGAGGAAGAGATTTTTAAAAATACACTTGAAATCTTTGATAGGTGTTTTATGAATAAGTCTAATGAATAAGCAACTTACCTTTGATGGGTGTGAGATTCAGTTATGCTTACTCTTTTTGTTTTGTTTTTTTTATCGGTGGCCAGTGAATACCACGGATAGGGAGGGAAACAGTTTCAATTATGCACGCATTTTTTTCTTCAAAACCTAAATAATACATCGTATAGGGAGATGCTTTATTAACATCGGCCTAATCCCTTCATCACTCCTATACGCCACCACCGCTCTCTTCCACATCGGGCGACTCGATCCGACTTCTCGCTACGAACTCCATCGTGTGGGAGCATCGCTAATGATAACGGTCATTTTAAAATTCCCCGCAACGACAACGAAAGCCTTAAGATGCATGTTTATAAAATATTTTCTCTGTTCAAAGCTACTTTATCTCTCATTCCCCAAAATATTTGCACACTCGTGTTACAACCTGTAAGATTGTTGTAGATGTCAAAGAGCAACCCCTCATTAAAGCAGTAGGTTAAAAAAAAAAAAAAAAAAAAAAAAAACATGAAATAGACTTAAACGAGAACGTCACCTTTCATATTTCTTATCCTTTCAGCTACTTATAATATGCTTTTGGTAGTAGGTCTAGCCATACAGGTGAAACTAATTTTGATTAATTTCTATTAAGAAGAAATGGATAGCAACAGAAAGATCAACCCAAGAAAGCTATAATGAAAGTAAGCCTTTCGTAATGTATTCGTCAGTTTTGACTCCCACAGCTTTCCAACGTGTCCAAATGAAACAGGATGATATGCAAGGAATTCGATAAAAATAAAAGACTGAATTATATTTGTCTGATTTTTTAATAATTGCTTTTTGACTTTGAATAGCTAGGTCTGAGTAAATTATGTTAAGCAATTATGAAAAAGGATAGGAAAAAAGGAGAACATGGCCAATAAAATAAGAATAACGGGAGTAATAAAATAAAACAGATTTATATATATATATATATATATATATATATATATATATATATATATATACTATATATATTGCCGTTTTAAATATTCATTCACATCACCTATCCGAGAGAAGTATACTGCTGAAAATAGACCTACTCTGAGATTCAGGGCCTCTGTAACACGGTTTTTTCGCAATAACTTTTTATCTATGCATTTCATAGATATAACGCTTATTCAGAATACACATTAGTATATCTACACATAAATTTTGACTGTATTCTGCATTACGTAGGTTGAATAAATTTGGTACTTATAATGTAAAAGTGACTTTTTTTTGAAGACGGGCCAACTTACTTAGAGAAAAAGGTTTCGAACGCACTCGTTACGTAACTTATGACAGCATTTCTTCCCTCTTTCTCGATGGATGATTAGCTAAACGTAACGAAGGCTAAATCTCTGGCAACAATGACATACAAATTTAAATACAAGCAAAGCAGTACACCTTTATGACTCTGGAATCTCTCCACTGATAATTGTCATAATGAACAAACCAACAAAATATGTTAATAAATATAAAAACACTTCGATTATCAGTCTAACTCCCAAAATAGGTTTCCTAAGAAATTGCAGTCTACTTTATAGGTCACAATCAGATTGACAAGATGTAATGAATAGTTGGTAATTTTCAAAACATAGTAGACAAGCTTGATTTGATAACTGCTATATCCAGTGTCAAGCAATTTTTAATTATTGGCTATCTACCTATTTACTGAAAACAAAAAAATAGCCGTTACCGTATATTGGCATTAAACCTTCACCAATAATTATCGTCAGAATGATGACTTCATGAGGCTTCACCCACTTTTGCCCACGTTATAATTCAGGATAACACTGAAGGCTACAATGGGCATTGTTGAATTAGAAAATTTAACTTCTGGCTATAAAACTAATTTCTCGGGTAAGTTGTAAGAAGTGCTAAATGCTCCTCAAGGATCCCAGCAGTTGGCCTAAACGTTTAATTCATGTATATTACTGCTATACTGTTGCGGTACTACTGCTACAATAGTATTACTATGCTAGCACTGATACCCCACCCACATCTATGTATCGTTCTGCCATTCATAAAGTCTTTGGGTTTCAGAGCTGATGGAGTTTTCTGTCTGGTGGATGGGCGGGGCAACATTTCGTCAAAAGGTGTTAACCTTGCTTACTTAATGAATGTTTTTCGACTCTTGGCTCGTAATCATTGGCCATGGCGTCGGCTAGATCATTTTTACTCTATAAAAATTAAAACTATCGGGTTTAGGTTATTGATAATGCTGACAAAATTTGTGTGTGGTTGTAAAATATACATATGTCAACTTTCAGCTACATCCGAAGCTTTGACAAGGAGCAAAGTCCAAAAAAACAGTGTTTACAGAGACCCTGAATCTCATAGTAGGCTAATCATGTGTGAAAATCAGAAGTCCAATTAAGGCCCACTAAATGTGTCATCCAAATTATTTTATTGATCAAAGGACAAAATTAGTTTAATTAAAACATCGTTATTAAAGAATGTTAATGCCTTAATGTATTATTTATTGGCTGTAGGAGACGAAATGAAAACACCCCAGTGCAGTACAATACGTTGGGTCAAGACTCGGGCGGCAGCAAAGTCAACTTCAAAAGGCTTATGCTATTACGAAGCTAGAGTTGAGAATAAAATTAGAATTCATGGACCCATTGGTATATATTTTCCAGATTTTGCAAAATAATTATCTATAATACGTTGAATAAGTCTATTCAATTCTAATGTAATTTATTTCTAGTATAACAATCTTTCTATAACGAACAATGAATTAAGAAACTACGCCAATTCTTCGTTGGCCGACAGTACATGAATATTATATATATGTATATATATATATATATATATATATATATATATATATATATATATATATATATATATATATATATAATTTCCTATCACAAACACAGTGATAGTTAAATTGCTGAACTGCAAGTAGGCAAAAACATACCGTGTTTCAGCTCCACTTTTACATCAAACTAGTCACTCTCCCGTGTATGCATTCTGGCACGCTTCACTTCCATCGTAGAATATCTAAATGTTTCTCTACAACTTCCCATCTCTACCAACCATTCTCAGTAATTTATACATTTTCATGATCAATTCTGTCATGAACGCTTTCCTTTTGCTTTCAGAATTCTTAACTTTCATAATAAACACTTTGACGCACGTACCCTCATCCATTGTGAAAGCAAACTGTTTCTTCCCCTATCAATTCGGACATTCCATTGAGGGGTCAGAGGTGTGTATTTCTGGTAATAGAAGTTCACTCTCGACGTGGTTCGGAAAGTCAAGTAAAGCCGTTGGTCCCGTTGCTGAATAACCACTGGTTCCATGCAACGTAAAAACACCATACAAACAAACAAAATATACAAAGTAAGATAAGGAAATTAACCAATTTATGAAATAAGATGTTAGTGAAAATTGTGTAAAACATCTTTTGAAAAATGTGGAAAGCAATACACTGTAGAGCTAGCTTGATATTTTCGCTTTGCTGTCAGGAAAGCTAGTAGTGAATTTTCATAGCAACCGGGAAAGAAACGGTATTGAAATAACGTAAAAAATTTCGGACGATCCTCGGTAGTTTTTTATACATGTAAAAAAAAAAAAAAAAGCGGGGGGGATGGGGCTTCAGAAAAGTTACACAACCCTTACATTGTGGGAAGTGATAAGAGGCTGCTGGAAATAAGACTCCGAAGCCAGTATCGCTGAAAAGCTGGTCCACTGCACGCGAAAACCGTCACGGTTGAAAAGAGACGCCTTGGCAAAGATTGCCGGGAGGGAAAGAGGAGGAAAAAGCAGCTCTTCGGGGGAGAAAGTGAAAAATCTAGATGTGTGATCTCAGCCTCTCAATAAAATTAATTATTAACTTTTTATCAAAATTATCCACTTTAATTCAATAAAAACTATGTGGCTGCTGGATTATATACAGTGCAGAGTATTGTTCATAAAAGTGTTGGTGTTTATTTTGGTCCTCTCTAGAGGGAGATGGTGGTCTTTTATTGTATTATTTATTTCCTAGCTAGACGTGACAGTTTTTCTTCTCCACGAATAAAAGTTCAGTTTTTAACTTAAGGACTATATATATATATATATATATATATATATATATATATATATATATATATATATATAATATATATGTGTGTGTGTGTGTGTGTGTGTGTGTGTGTATGTCTATATATATGTAAACCCATTGACCTATATCCCGTTCTCATGAAGAATAATAAAGAATGTCAATACATTCTAATTCAGTTGAGGGCTTCGTCTGTACAGAAGTTTTATTGCTACATGAAAAGATTTTTTTACTTGGAAATTGTACGTGAGAGGAAAATCACACATTGTAATAAAGCAACAACAGCATCCGAAGGGTATTGATTGCTTGCCAAATTAAAACTAAATAATACATGACTTCTTTATAGATCTTTTCTTACTGTATTACAAATCCGTGATGGTACAGTTGACGTACCATTACAAGTACGATTATTGCATAAATTTTCGCGTGGATGTCTGGCCTATTGATAGTTTTGTTAAAAGCTCTTGTGTGGGTAATTTAGCATGTTGTATTAACACACTGATACCGCGGTGTCCTAATGAGTATGTTTAGCGTTATTATATATTGTGGAAACTGTAGAATATGCAAAGGCCCTTTCCGTCTAACTGTATGGTGATCTACGATTGAGAATATCAATGAATTAGGTATGAAAGCCACGTTATCTCTTCATTCTATGACGCCACTTTCCCACGCATAGGTAGAGAGAGAGAGAGAGAGAGAGAGAGAGAGAGAGAGAGAGAGAGAGAGAGAGTTCCTTCTGCAATGGAATGAGTTATAGTTCTATCTCCATCTTGTATTTATAGTATTTACATACAGTACAAGAATACTGTCCCTCTATCTAAGAGAGAGAGAGAGAGAGAGAGAGAGAGAGAGAGAGAGAGAGAGATGAAATGTGTTTAGCCTTCTAACCGACTTTATGAGATTCCTCAACGTCATAGCTGGCTGTTTGCGGAAAACGACGCCCGAAACTGGGCGCGATAGATACGATCTGACCCGGATGCTGACGCTGCTGACGCTGCTGACGCTGCTGCGTTTAGTAAATAAAGCTTGAAATCAAACGCTGCCTTCCAGGTTACAGACGAGAGTAAACATGGTCATTTAGACTTCGCATTTACTTATTCATAGGCCGACCACGCGCTGCTTTGAGGCAGATTTGGCCCCCACACACCCCATGCTTATTTCATTCCCCCCCCCCCCCCCTCGATAGCTTGCTTTCAAAAGGACCTCGCCAGTGGAAAGGAGTGGGAGCCATATCGTAACGCTTCCGGTACCTGAGTTTCGGGCGTTTCGCTAATCAAGGTCATTTTGTGGAGGGGCTTTTATAGATTTAGTAGGCCCAAATGCTCTCAGATTTTACACACACACACACACACACCACACACACACACATAAAACCAACACACACATATATATATATATATATATATATAATATATATATATATATATATACATATTTTAATTATCACATATACAGTGAGATTTTTATATTTATAAACATTAAGCTGCAATTGTCGTTCTAACATCAAATTCATTCTCCTTTGGGACAAGCCTATCACTTACAATTCCCCCTTCGGTGTATATATTATTCCCTAGGTAGAGTGAGAATTGGATAATAAACGACATTTATTTATAGCCTTATGATTTTACATCCCCACCACTACTTTGAATCATGGATGAAGCCTTTGTTTAGAAGGCAATGGAGGAGAAGAAGGCGCGTCATTCAGGCGACCGACCCCTTAATGTAGGGATGACGGTGGAAAAGGAGAAGATCTCTTCGAATCACGGGCGGATGCATAACCTATAGTTTGAATCGTGTTTGGTAATCGATAAGTAGCTGTTTTCGTACGTCCAGCTGTGGAAAACTTCGTACTTTCAATTGGTAGCAGACAACAGATTTGCACCATTCAATTTAACTAACCGTGATGTCATGTGACTTTGATTGTCTAATGCCCTCGTTCTTCGCAAGTGATAAGTAATGGCTGCTTATAAATCAGAATGATTTCATTATTATTATTATTATTATTATTATTATTATTATTATTATTCAGAGATGAACCCAATTCATATGGAACAAGCCCACCAAGGGGCCACTGACTTGAAAATGAAGCTTCCAAAGAATATGGTGCTCATTAGGAAGAGGTAAGAAGTGGAAAAGGCTGTCTTTGGTGGACGGGAATTTTTCTTTTGTTATTCTTCTTATTACTCTATTTTTTACATACACGCTGACGGATGTGACGATGTGAAGGAAATGTGCAGTGTTCTGTTCTGTTCTGCTCGTGATCCCATCTACGATTTAACGGGATTCTCGAAGTCGTTATACCGATCAAAGTGACATTTTGTTTGGCTTTGAGTGGAAAGTATATCGGGAGGGGGGGGGGGGGGTCACTTTTTTGGTGCCGATTACGGTAGCTAATGAGGCGTCGGATCATTCGTATACGTCACGCGGGTTTCCTGGCTCCTGGCATTCGGTTCCTTATTGAAATCGAGTGTTTTCAAATATTATTATATGGCGGCTATGATTGCTGACAGTGCGTCTGTTTGTTTCTTTGTTTGTATCGTTTTGTTTTTTCACGTTGCTTGGAACCAGTGGTTATACAACAACGGGACCAACCGCTTTACGTGACTTCCGAACCACGTCGAGAGTGAACTTCTACCACCAGAAGTGCACATCTCTAACCCCTCAGTGGAATGCACGAGAATCGAACTTGCTACCACCGAGGTGGCAGGCCAAGACCATACCGATCACGCCACGCCACTGAGGCTCTCCGGTGAGTCAGTGTATTATATTGGGGTAGTTTTGTAAAATTTTATAAATAAGTTGAAAAGAGGTTTCCTCCAAAATAATTTTTTTTATAGAAGTCTTGAGAATATTACTCTCAGGGGGTCATGATTTTACTCAATTATTAATACTTAGTCTCTGTAAATACGTAAAACTCTCAGCAAAAACCTTTTTCAAACTTAGGTAAAAAAAAAAAAAATGCGCCGAAGTTTCTGCTGCTCAGTTGAGTTTTCTGTACAGCGTATAATCAAGGCCACCGAAAATAAATCTATCTTTCGTTGGTCTCGGTACAATATCGTATGAGCCGCGGCCCGTGAAACTTTAACCACGGCCCAGTGGTGGCCTATTCTATATCGTTGACTTTTTTTTTTATCAAAATAATTCTTCCCCCTATTATTTTTTGTACTTATTCCTTTTCTGTATTTTTTTCACATTCATTTTTTTCACTTATTCCTTTTTTTTCTCTCTCTACTTATTCTTTTCCTGTATTTTTTTTTGTCGCATTCCCTTTTATTTTTTTTTTTTCACTCATCCCTTTTTATTTTGTTCATTTATGACTACACAAAAAGGTCCTGTTGATTTTATTACGAGATAGTCTTGGCAGCCCTTTTAGTGTTATCGCTTTCCATCAACACTGATATAAGGTAATGTGATTCCGAGACGCCGTTTAAACGCCTTCTCGTATACAGTCAAGTATAAATATTTAAAAACTGGAATAAAGGTTTCTCGAAATGGAAAATAGAGTCGATTTCTGACGCGGAGGGAAAAAAAAGGGGAGATCGTCTGAGAATGTTTATTTCTGAAAGGGAAATCGTCGTTCTAAACTGTCCGGCTCCGTCGACAGAATTGTTGGGCTATATTGTTCTTCATAATTTATGTTTTCCCCAAATGGAAATCGCTGACGTCC
>NC_061088.1:83723890-83751390 GCF_015104395.2 Macrobrachium nipponense
CTCATTAATTTTGATATTATAAACAAACATCGTTAAAATAGTTAGAATTAGAATAATTTAGGCAGAAGGTCAATCGCTGGGACCTATGAACTCATTCGGCGCTGGATGGGAAGTTGACAAATAAAAGGTTGAAAAGGTTGAACAGGAGGAAAATCTCAGAGCAGTTGCACTATGGAAACAATTGTTAGAAGAGGGTGGACAGCAAGATGGAAGAAAGAGCATATGAACGCAGATACAGTAAAAAGAATGAAAGGAGTTGCAGCCAGGGGCCGAAGGGACGCTCCGACTGAACCTTAAGTAATGCGGCACTAATCCCCTGTGAGGTCGCTAAGATAGTAACCCTAATTCATTCATATACTTTCTTCACAACGACAGACAATGGGTACCAGTTCGAGAGCGTCATTTGAACGGCCTCGATGTTCCTCTAAAAGTGTAAACAATTCACGAAGAAGCCGTGAGACTTTTTCGAAACTGATTACTACGACAAACGCGGCGCTTAACGTTTTTCGAGTTTATCATCCTCTTCCGTCCCTTGTCACTGTCATTAACAGTTACCCATGTGGAAATTATGCTCGCGACTCACGCTAAGCCTGATCTTTCATAATATTCACGTTTAAATCTTGAAATAACCGAAATTTATTTACTTTTATACATAAATCTGAACTAATATATATTCTCCTGACAGGATGTTTGTTTCCGTTTCATTTCCTTCTGAGAATGTGAACACATTCAGCCACTATGTCGGAATCGGATTTTTCTTTGATGTTTTGCTTTACCGAAACTGGAAAGCTGTTTTTGACGTGCAGCTGACGGCGGCTGCAGTATTTAGTCTGTTATGTACAATGGCTAAAACTTACCACTGTGAAATACCCATCCAACGAACCCCTCTCTTCGCTTAATCAAATTTGAAGCGCAAAAAACAACAGAAGATTATTTCTTCCGGTGATCAGAGAGAAAGAGAGAGAGGATGTGGCCTTTCGCTACACTTTCGCTCCATAACCTAAAATCCTGATAGCCACATAATTCACGAGGGGAGGACCAGCAACCCCACCCACCTTCGAATGGGCAAGCCTCAATCGCGGATCTTGAAACCTCTTCCCCGCCCCCCTTCCCCACAGGAAACACCACATCACAGGGTCCCCAATTACCTGAAGGGTCTTCCCCATTCATCCGAACTTTCCAGCAGCAGCAACGGCGGTAATTATATCATCGACTAATCCGTTAATTAATGACGTCATATCTGTCCCTGGGATGCCCGAAAAGAATTATGACACAAGAGCCTGGAACCCCGACGAGATTGAGATGAATCGCGAGTAATGACGCTGCCCAGTAATCTGCTGAAAAGCAAAAGTCCACAGTACCGAAACGGTCGGCCGACGGTGAGGATGCGGCTGTTTTAAGGGTCCTGGGAACACCACCACCACCGGCGTCGTCGTCGTTGTTGTAATTTGTCCCGGAGAGGGAAATCAAACGAACAGGTGTCGTTTTTTATGGTCGGGGGAATTTTTTTTTTTTTTTTTTTTTTTTAGCGGCGATGCGGGAATCCGAATCGGCCCGTGTTATGACTTGGCCCAATTTCTAGGGTTGTGATTCGACCAGCTTTCTCACCCTGTTATGACTTGGCCCATTTTTCAGTTTTTTTTTTTTCTTTGTGGGGGGGCGTTGTATGTTTTGGTCAGCTCAGTGGTCTGGTTAAACTATAATAATAATAATAATAATAATAATAATAATAATAATAATAATAATAATAATAATAATAATAGGGTTGTGATTGTGACTTGCGTTACGTGTTAGGAAGAGATCTTTGGCGTTCAGATGATATAAGCGTCCTCCAAAAGGAATTCTTCAGCTCATTTCCACATTTTTTGTCGGAGTCACCCTACCAGGTTTGCTTGTTCATAAATGGAATGGAATCTAGAATCTAAACCAAAGGCCAAACGCTGGGGCCTATGAGGTCACTCAGCGCTGAAAGGGAAAACTCCACAGTTGCACCATGAAACAACTGTTGGGAGAAATTGGACAGCAAGGCGGGAGAAATTGGACAGCAAGGCGGAAGAAAAGAGAATATGTACGGAGGTACACTAAAATTAACGAAAGGGGTTGCAGACGGGGGTCGAATGGAGGCTGCGAATAACCTCACATCACTATCGGCCCTCTCCCCCCCACCCCCCGACATACACCGTATTTGGATCACGAAAGAGTGAACAATAAAAGGAAAAGCAAATTCCAGAATTTGGCAGCATGAATGAATGAAAGAATGCCCCACCGGGGAGAGTGAGTTGTTTCAGGGAATGAAACATGACCGATTGTGATTCGTTTCAGGGAATGAAACAATGACCCGAGTGATTGTTTCAGGGAATGAAACAATGACCAGAGTGATTGTTTCAGGGAATGAAACAATGACCAGAGTGATTGTTTCAGGGAATGAAAGAATGACTAGAGTGATTGTTTCAGGGAATGAAACAGTGACCAGAGTGATTGTTTCAGGGATGGAGCACCTCCAGGATGGCGTTAGAATTTTATATAATATAGATTATAATATATATTATATTATATATATATATATATATATATATATATATATATAGAGAGAGAGAGAGAGAGGAAGAGGAGAGAGAGGAGAGAGAGAGAGAGATTATATATATGTATGTATGTATATATATATATATATATATAATATAATATATATATATATATATATGTATGTATGTATGTATATATTAGGAAAAGCAGTCTCTTAATTTCCTGTTTCCCTAAACTCCCGGATAGGCTCTGCAGCAGCAGCAGCCGAAGAACCAAGATTCCGAACAGGAAATAAATGGAGAAAGTTCACTCTTCCTCCAGCGTCGGAGTTCTGGCGAGTAGAGGAACCAATTACAAATACTTCGGAATTCTGTCAACTCTCGCTAACATTTCAGCTAATGTATATGAATGATTATAAAGGCATGTATAACGATGAATGTAACTTTCATCGTTATTGTTTGTTCGTATGGTGTTTTTTTTACGTTGCATGGAACCAGTGGTCATTCAGCAACGGTTCCAACGGCTTTACGTGACTTCCGAACCACGTCCAGAGTGAACTTATATTCACCAGAAATACAAATCTCTCACTCCTCAATGGAATGCCCGAGAATCGACCATGCCACTGAGGCGCTTTTCTTCGTTATGAGAATGGTTAAATATGAACACGTAAAAAATGCACCGAGGTTTCTTCGGCACCATCGAGTTTTCTGTACGGCTTAAGATGCTGCATGAACTGCGGCCAGTGAAACTTTCAACCACGGTCCGCTGGTGGCCTGTCCTATATCGTTCCTAGACACATGATCATGGCTAACTTGAACCTCAAATAAAATAAAAATTACTTAGGCTAGAGGGCTGCAATTTGGTATGGTTGATGATTGGAGAGTGGATAATCAACGTACCAATTTGCAGCCCTCTAGCCTCAGTAGTTTTTAAGATCCGAAGGCGAACGGACAGACAAAAAGCCATCTTTTACAGAAAGCTAAAAATGATGCAAATATTGATTGCAGTAAATGTAAAACCAGTGCCCTTGGAAGTAAGCAAAAGACACCCGCCACCCCCCCCACCCCCCCCGCCCCCGAAACCTCAGAGGTGAACAATGATCCCGACACTTAAGTGTCAAATAAACAGCGCCCTGAGACTCATTGTTTACTCTTGCGGGAGACATTTCGTTTAAACTTATAAATAAACGTTTTGGGGTTTAATATTCTCGGCAGCAAATAACCCAACCCCGGGGTGCCCCCTCGTGGCCCCCCCCCTCACTCCCACGATTCATCCCTCCACCACCACCACCTCCTCCTCCTCCTCCTCCTTCATCCCAAATGAGCCCCCCCCCCACCCCCACCGTTTATTGTAGTCTTAGGCTTTTATGGAACAAATAGATCTTTCCAACATTTGCTTATTCGAAGTGAAGCGGCGGCATAAGGGATGTTGTTCCTCGACGATTTATTTCCAAACATAAGTGGCGTCATAAATTGTTCCCTGGTGAAGTGGAAAATACATAGAATTTTGGAGGTCCCGGGTATATATATATACATGTGCCGATGTAATTTAAGGAGAGAGAGAGAGAGAGAGAGAGTTGTTTAGAAGTTGGAGAAGAGATGAGAGGCGAGCGACGAAGGAGAGAGAGGGAGGGAGGGAGAGAGAGAGATTCACTTATAGAAAGGTTGTTCGATTTTGCAGACGCATGAGAGAGAGAGAGAGAGAGAGAGAGAGAGAGAGAGAGAGAGAGAGATTCACATCTAAAAGATTGTTAGATTTTGGACCGTGGATTTTGCAGACGCTATTCGTTATTTACAAGAAAGCAACATATAAAAAAAAGCCATAAAAACAATGAACGCTATATGTTGTCTCCCGAATTTTTTTTTATTTGTTTATATAGTTTTGATTAATGTTCGACATATGTCTGTCGTTTTTGCTAGATTCATCAGTTTTTCCCGATGAAAGCTACTTTTTATCTCCCAAGAGGCTACTACTTAAATCGCCACAATATAAAACGCCTTTATTTCTATATATGGAAAAAGTTTATTGTTAGGCAGAACATACAATTTGAGCCTAAGGCCAAGCGCTGGGACCCATGAGGTCATTCAGCGCTGAAAGGAAAATTGAGAATAAGAGATTTAAAAGGTGTAACAGGAAGAAAACCTCGCAGTTGTAATGTGAATCAATTGATAGGAGAGGGTGGAAAGTCAGATGGAAGAAAGGGAATATGTACGGAGGTATAGTGAAAGAAATGATGGGGATCACAGGTAGGAGAGGAAAGGACTCTGTAAACAACCTTAAGTAATGCCAACAGTGCACCGCGTGAGGCGCACTGACGGCACTAGCCCCTTCGGGAGAAAAAAATATATATAAAAACTGTCAACTTTCTTAGTGAGGTTTGTAAACAAAACTGAAATAAAACTCATTTTGCAAGGTTTGGAAATACAAATTCACTTCGCGCTGGGCAACCCCTACTACGGTTTGACAGCAGGCAGACGTTATCTCTCCCATCGGATACGTTCCTTTTACCAAAAAAAAAATATATATATATATATGATAAATAAATAAAAAAATAAAAAATAATTTTGTTTTCAAAAGTTGTGGTGTCAACTTCGTAGTCTATTCGACAGCACATATATAACATTTTCTATTTCAGGCGGCGTTTAATATTTCTGGGAAATTCTTTTCATAACGATACTCCGCGAAGAGCTTCGAATCAAAATGAATAACCTTGAATAACTTAAAGTTCTTCTTACGTACGATGATAGATATGTTTATGCTTTCTTAAAAATTCCAATTAGTATGGTTTTATTTTGTTTGTTTGTTCGTATGGTGTTTTTACGTTACATGGAACCAGTGGTTATTCAGCAACGGGACCAACGGCTTTAAGTGACTTCCGAATCACGACGAGAGTTAACTTATATCACCAGAAATACACATCTCTCACATCTCATTAGAATGCTCGAGAATTGAACTCGCGGCCACCGGGGTGGCAAGGCAAGACCATACCGACCACGCCACTGAGGCGCTCCATTAATATTGTTCAAAACTAATGTCACACGCAGAATTTCTGTGTCACGAGAACTTCCAAGTCCGTTGCTTCGTGGGCACGGAGTCCTATAGTAGATTCACATCATCCGTGCATTTGACGTCTAGGCCAGTCCCTTACGACGCTCCTGATTGGCTGTTGATAAACCAATTACAGGGCTGGAAACTCTCAGTCTCTCGAGAGAGTTCACGTAGGCAGGATGTATGTTCCACCTCTCCAGAAAGACGTATACCTGAGGAGAGATGGAACATACATCCTGCCTACGTGAACTCTCTCGAGAGAGACAGAGTTTCCAGCCCTGTGACTGGCTTACCAACAGCCAATCAGGAGCGTCGTAAGGGAGCGGCTTAGACATTAAATGCACGGTTGATGTGAATCTACTATAGGGCAGGTTAGGTTAAGAAATATTATGTTTGGGTGTATCCTAGTAAAAGCAATGAAAGGCTCAGTATTTCACACGCACGCACGCACGGACAAAACCGCAGGCTTACATACGCGAACAAAAAGGAAGAAGCAGAGGTGGTGGAGGAGAAGGGGGGGGGGGGGGGGGGGCGGTCGTCAGCCAATAATGATTTCCGAGGATCATTTGCGAAAGACTTGAAACAACTTCTCTTCTCGGGCGACTTAATCAAGAGACCTCAGGATGGAAAATCGCGATGTCCCGGAGCAGACGATCTTCTGCCTGGAATGTTTGTTAAAGCAGAAATGAAACTGAAAGGCAAACGTACTCTCCATTACTGAAGTCGGAGCTTTTCCTGAATTTGAAATCGACCGCGCGGAAGTTATGAGTTCGCCTAACGAGGTAATGAATCTCTTTGGAGAGAGAGAGAGAGAGAGAGAGAGAGAGAGAGAGAGAGAGAGAGAGAGAGAGGCACGACGCATGTAATGATACAATGCTAATTTACCCCCACACTTTCCACGCGAGACAGGTTGGAAAAATTTAACTGGAGCTGTGATGGAGGAAGAGAGGTGATCAACACCTTTGAATTCATTGTTTCCCTGATTGAATTTTTTTTTTTCTTTACTGATTTAGTTAGGTTCGCTTTGATTGTAACTCTAAGCGCGCAAACAAGAAAATACTGAGATGATATCGGCGGTAAAACTGCATCGAAGAATTCTTTCTCCTTAATGTCCTACATCAATCCAATACTCAAGTTTGTATCCTAATGATACCAAACAAATTTTTCTGCTACTTCTACAAATCTCTTAAATACATCGATAACTACACTATTTCAGCAAACAATTAACATACAATTGAGTACTTCATCTAATCAGTACATTTTATGAAATATATTACCATTTCATTTTTTAATTAATGAATAACTTGAATAATAACTTGAATAAATATCTATGAATCTCCCACACCCTTCCAAACAGCTTTGTCAATCTCCCCTCTTTCTCCTCTCGCTTCCAATTATTCAGCTTCTTTGGTGAAGATGAAATATATTCTCTCTCATATTGCTTTTGGTGTACAGGATTCATCGTCACATATATGCTTGTGATATTAGCCATCAGAAAAGCTTGAATTGTATTCGGACATTTTTTTTTTTTAACCTATTCAAAGCTACGCCATCTGCATCCCCTACAATTCACAATTTTGCGCTCTTATTGTCGAAAGTTATATTTACGTTTATTCTTTATTCACAAGCTGATCGTCTTTTAACACGTCAACGCACAATGAGGTCATTCAGCGCTGAAACGGAGATTGACAGTACAACGCTTGAAAGGTGTGACAGGAGGAAAACCTTAAAGCAGTTGCACTAAGATTCACCTGTTAGGAGAGGGTTAAGGAAAGTAAGGGGGAAAAAAGAGAATATGAAAGGAGGTACAGTAAACGGAACGGAAGGGGTTGCAGCCAGCGGCCGAAGGGACGCTGCAAAGTACTTCAAGTAATGTCTACAGTGCACCGTATGAGGTGCACTGAAGGCACTACCCCCATTACCTCCCAAGGGTTTGGTCAGGTTAGGATGTACATTTTTGCTCTCCATTTCATTACAACAGTCTTGAATTTTGAGTACTGCGATATTTTTTAGCTAACTTTATAAAGAAACATATGTTAATAAGTCCATTTCGACGGACACTTCGCTCTATAATGACTTCATTTGCCCTCATATTTCTCCAATTCGAAATTTAGTTGGACCCTCCAAGTTATCACTGGAATAATTACGTACACAATAGCAGCGGCTGACAGCGGTCTGCCCACCGTCTTGCAAACGCTACATTTTCACATTATTCTGCTTCATTTATGCTTCGCAGATTTACGTTCATCGTAAAATAAACAGGTCAATGAATGAATTCATTTATGAATTATTACCACGCTTAAAGGAAATTATTATAAATATAATTATGATAAATAAACGCATATAAAAAGTAGACAATTTTTTCCACCGACCATGAGCGAAAATTTTATTTTGTGGTTTGAAGTCAAAGTGAGTCAGACAGACAGACAGAGATAAAACCTGACGTGTGGAACCTGACACGTGATAGACGGGCTGACAGAAATTGACAGGAAGACGAACAGAGATCGCCAAAGAGTGGGACGGGCTAAAAATGAAAGCGGATATGTATGGGCAAGCGATGGCGGAGAGAATCTTCAAATAAGATCCTCATGGAAAGGAGGAGTGTCGAAATCAAAAAGGCATAAGTAGCGATGATGATTGTGACAGACGCAGTCCGTCACTTAGTGGTCTAGCCTGTTACTTTATGGTACGTAGTATGTCCTTTCGAGTTGAGATTTTGACCAGTTTTATGCTACTTACAAGGAAATAACATATGAGAGAGAGAGAGAGAGAGAGAGAGAGAGAGAGAGAGAGAGAGAGAGAGAGAGAGAGAGAGAGAGTCCGTCCTGGCACAAGGCCGCCTTGATAAAATAAAAGAATGTCGGTGTTTGCTATGGAAAATCATTTACCGTAGGTTTAGTGGGTTACCTCACAGGTGCCTGCGATTGGCCATTGGTCTAATTTCTATATTCCATTCCATTAATGGACTCGGTCAATAGCGACCTGTGACATGCTCCTTAATTTTTGACTGCTGTTTACTCTACTGCGTGGAGACGCTGGCAAACCACTTAAAAAGTTTGTTTACTCCGTCCAAAGCAATAAGGGTTAACCAACTAACCACAATTCCAGGCGCATCACATGGAGTCTTCTTGATTTGTTTTGTGTTGAACGCAAAGATGAACTTGCAACCTTTCCTATGAGTGCTTAGAAAGTTTGGATGAGCTGTAGTTCATGATCAAACGATTCAGAATAAACTATAGGTTTCAGTCCAAAGGCTAAACGATGGGAATTTTGAGATCATTCAGCGCTGAAATACAAATTAAGAGCAGAAAAATTTGGAAGGTGTAACAGAAGGAAAACCTCAAAGTGGTTGCACTATGAAACAATTGTTAGGAGAGGGCGAAGAGCAAGATGGAAGAAAGAGAATATGTTAGGAATGGGTGGAGAGCAAGATGGAAGAAAGAGAATATGTTAGGAATGGGTGGAGAGCAAGATGGAAGAAAGAGAATATGTTAGGAATGGATGGAGAGCAAGATGGAAGAAAAAGAATATGTTAGGAATGGGTGGAGAGCAAGATGGAAGAAAGAGAATATATTAGGAATGGGTGGAGAGCAAGATGGAAGAAAGAGAATATGTTAGGAATGGGTGGAGAGCAAGTTGGAAGAAAGAGAATATGTTAGGAATGGGTGGAGAGCAAGTTGGAAGAAAGAGAATATGTTAGGAGAGGGTGGAGAGCAAGATGGAAGAAAGAGAATATGTTAGGAATGGGTAGAGAGCAAGATGGAAGAAAGAGAATATGTTAGGAGAGGGTGAAGAGCAAGATGGAAGAAAGAGAATATGTTAGGAGAGGGTGAAGAGCAAGATGGAAGAAAGAGAATATGTTAGGAGAGGGTGGAGAGCAAGATGGAAGAAAGGGAATATGTTAGGAATGGGTGGAGAGCAAGATGGAAGAAAGAGAATATGTTAGGAGTGGGTGGAGAGCAAGATGGAAGAAAGAGAATATGTTAGAAGAGAGTGGAGAGCAAGATGGAAGAAAGAGAATATGTTAGGAGAGGGTGGAGAGCAAGATGGAAGAAAGAGAATATGTTAGGAATGGGTGGAGAGCAAGATGGAAGAAAGAGAATATGTTAGGAATGGGTGGAGAGCAAGATGGAAGAAAGAGAATATGTTAGAAGAGGGTGGAGAGCAAGATGGAAGAAAGAGAATATGTTAGGAGAGGGTGGAGAGCAAGATGGAAGAAAGAGAATATATTAGGAATGGGTGGAGAGCAAGATGGAAGAAAGAGAATATGTTAGGAGAGGGTGGAGAACAAGATGGAAGAAAGAGAATATGTTAGGAGAGGGTGGAGAGCAAGATGGAAGAAAGAGAATATGTTAGGAATGGGTGGAGAGCAAGATGGAAGAAAGAGAATATGTTAGAAGAGGGTGGAGAGCAAGATGGAAGAAAGAGAATATGTTAGGAATGGATGGAGAGCAAGATGGAAGAAAGAGAATATGTTAGGAGAGGGTGGAGAGCAAGATGGAAGAAAGAGAATATGTTAGGAATGGGTGGAGAGCAAGATGGAAGAAAGAGAATATGTTAGGAGAGGGTGGAGAGCAAGATGGAAGAAAGAGAATATGTTAGGAATGGGTGGAGAGCAAGATGGAAGAAAGAGAATATGTTAGGAATGGGTTCCTTACCTTCCTTACAGTTCGTTCGGGTTGCCCCAGGTCCCTCAGTGTGAGGCACCTCTAATGTCTACCAGAGAGTTGCTATTACATCTGCCGGTATAATTTGCATCTTCCAATCTTGGATGGTCTGGGATGCAGTTTAGATATTTGTCGAGCTTATTCTTAAACACATCTACGCTCACTCCTGATATATTCCTCAGATGAGCTGGCAACGCATTGAATAGACGCTGCATTATCGATGCTGGTGCGTAGTGGATTAATGTCCTGTGTGCTTTCCTTATTATTTTTCCTGGTATAGTTTTGGGGCACTTATTAATCTACCTCTGCTTGCTCTTTCTGATATTTTAGTTCCATGATGTTTTCTGCTATTCCTTCTATCTGTTTCCATGCCTGAATTATCATGTAGCGTTCTCTTCTCCTTTCTAGACTATATAATTTTAAGGATTGTAGTCTTTCCCAGTAGTCAAGGTCCTTAACTTCTTCTATTCTAGCTGTAAAGGACCTTTGTACACTCTCTATTTGTGCAATATCCTTTTGATAGTGTGGGTACCATATCATATTGCAATATTAAGTGGACTACGGAACATATGTTTTATAAAGCATAATCATGTGTTCAGCTTTTCTTGTTTTGAAGTGCCGTAACAACATTCCCATTTTTGCTTTACATTTTTGCCAAAAGAATTGCTATTTGATCATTGCATAAACATGTTCCTATTCATCATCACACCAAGGTCTTTAACTGCTTCCTTATTTGTGATTGTCTCATTATTAGGTCCCTTATATGCATATAGCTTTCCTTCTCTGTCTCCATAATTTATTGATTCAAATTTATCAGAGTTAAATACCATCCTATTTACCTCTGCCCAATCATATACTTTGTTAAGGTCTCTTTGTAGAGCGTTCCTATCTTCATCACAAGTAATTTCTCTACTTATTCTTGTGTCATCAGCGAAACTACTCACTACCGAATCCTTAACATTACTGTCTATGTCTTCAATCATAATAACAAACAGTATTGCAGCTAACACCGTACCTTGTGGCACACCGGATATTACCTCGGCTTCATCCGATTTCTCATCGTTTGCAATAACTATCTGTTTTCTGTTGTGTAAAAATTCTTTTAACCATCTTCCTACTTTATCCACGATATTGTGTTTTCTAATTTTCTTCGCTAATATATTATGGTCTATACCTGTCAAAAGCTTTTGCAAAGTCTAGATAAACCACATTTGTTTCATTTCCGCTTTCATATTTTTTAATATGTTCTCACGGTGGACTAACAGTTGGGTTTGTGTACTTTTTCCGGGTACGAAACCATGTTGTCCTATATTAAACAAATTATTTTTTTTTAAATGTTTCATAATATTTTTCTTCATTACCCTTTCATACACTTTCATAATATGCGATGTTAAGACTCACAGGCCTATAATTACTTGCCTCTAGTCTTGATCCACTTTTGAAAGTAGGGGTGATATATGCTAATTTGTGCTCATCATAAATCTTGCCTGTATCTACACTTAGTCTTAATAATATTGCAAGTGGCCTTTGCGATAAGAATGAACTACTTTCTTTAACAAAATAGCAGGAACTCCATCAGGCCCTGCAGCAGCTCCATTTTAAATTTCATTAATTGCCTGCACAATATCAGCTTCATTAATTTCTATGTCAGCTAAATATTCACTATTTTCGTCCCTTACTTCTATATCATTATCTTCATTATCTATTCTAGGGGTGAATTCTCTCTTATATCATTCTGCCAGTATGTTGCAAATTTCTTTTTTTTCATTCGTTAATCTCCCTTCAATTCTTAGAGGGCCTATTTCTATTCTTCTTTTATTCATCTTTTTCGCGTATGAGTATAATAGTTTGGGGTTTTGCTTGATATTTATTAGGGTTTTTTTATCTAAGTCCCGTTTTCAATTTTCTTTTGATTGTTTTATAATCTTTTGTTCTGCATTTTCTATCAAGATGAAGAAGAGAAGAATATGCTAGGAAATGGGGTGGAGAGCGAGATGGAAGAAAGAGAATATGTTAGGAATGGGTGGAGAGCAAGATGGAAGAAAGAGATATGGTAGGAAAAGTGGGTGGAGAGCAAGATGGAAGAAAGAGAATATGAAATAGTAGAATGGATGGAGAGCAAGATGGAAGAAAGAGAATATTGTTAGGAATGGGTAGGGAGAGCAAGGATCGGAAGAAAGAGAATATGTTAGAAGAGGGTGGAGAGCAAGCATGGAAGAAAGAAAGGGAATATGTTAGGGAATGGGTGGAGGGAGCACGCATGGAAGAGCAAGAGAATATGTTAGGAATAGGTGGAGAGCAAGTGGAAGAAAGAGAATATGTTAGGAATGGGTGGAGAGCAAGATGGAAGAAAGAGAATATGTTAGAATGGGTGGAGAGCAACCGATGGAAGAAAGCGGAAAGGGTATGTTAGGGAGAGGGTGGAGAGCAAGATGGAAGAAAGAAAGGATATGTTTAGAAGAGGGTGGAGAGAAAGATGGAAAGAAAGAGAATAGTAGGAATTGGTGGGTGGAGAGGAAGATGGAAGAAAGAGAATATTGGTTAGGAATGGATGTTGAGAGCAAGATGGAAGAAAGAGAATATGTTAGAAAAGAGGGTGAGAGCAAGATGGAAGCAAAGAGAATTATGTTTTAGGAAAATTGGGTGGAGAGCAAGATGGAAGAAAGAGAATATGTTAGGAAGGGTGGAGAGCAAGATGGAAGAAAGAAAGAATATATGTTCAGGAATGGGTGGGGGAGAGCAAGATGGAAGAAGAGAATTGTTAGGAAATGTAGATGTGGGTGAGCAAGAGGAGAAAGAGAAACTACGTTTAGGGAGAGGGGTGGAGAGCAAGATGGAAGAAGAGAATATGTTTAGGAAAGGGTGGAGAGCAAGATGGAAGAAAGAGAATATGTTAGGAGAGGGTGGAAGAGGAAAGATGGAAAGAAAGAGAATATGTAGGAGAGGGTGGAGCGCAAGAATGAAGAGAGATATGTTAGGAAGGGTGGAGAGCATGATAGGTATAGAATTGAGATATGTTAAGGCGTGCAGGCGTGGGTGAGAGCACGAATGGAAAGAAAGAGAATATGTTAGGAAGGATGGAGAACAAGATGGAAGAGAGAATATGTTAGGAATGTTAGGATGGAGAGCAAGATGGAAGAAGAAAGAATTGTTGGATGGAAGGGGGAGAAAAGCAAGATGGAAGAAAGAGAATAGTTAGTGAGGGTGGAGAGCAAGATGGAAGAAAGAGAAATATGTTAGGAATGGGTGGAGAGCAAGATGGAAGGAAAGAGAATTATGTTTAGGAGACGAAGGATGAAATGGAGAGCAAGATTGGAAGAAAGAGAATAGGTTAGAAGAGGTGGAGAGCAAGATGGAAAGGAAAGAGAATATGTTAGGAATGGGTTGGAGAGGAAGATGGAAGAAAGAGATATGTAGGAATGGGTGGAGAGCAAGATGGAAGAAAGAGAATATGTTAGGAAAGGGTGGAAGAGCAAGATTTGGAAGAAAGAAAGAAAGAAATGTTAGGGAAAGGGTGGAGAGAGCTGGAAGAAATGAGAATATGTTAGGAATGGGTGGAGGAGCAAGATGGAAGAAAGAAGAATAGTTAGGAAAGGGTGGAGAGCAAGATGGAAGAAAGAGAATATGTTGGAGAGGGTGGAGAGCAAGATGGAAAGAAAGAGAATATGTAGGAAAGGTGGAGAGCAAGACGGAAGAATGAGAAATATGTTAGGAAAGGGTGGAGGAGCAAGAGGAAGAAAGAGAAATTGTAGGAAAGGGTGGAGAGCAAGATGGAAGAAAGAGGATGTTAGGAGAGGGTGAGCAGATGGAAGAAACGAAGAAATTGTTAGGAAAGGGTGGATAGCAAGATGGAAGGAAAGAGAATTAGGGTAAGAGAGGGCGGAGAGCAAGATGTAAGAAAGAGATAGGAATTTTTTTTTTTTATTTTTTGGGTTATTGGAAAAGGGTGAAGAGCAAGAGGGAAGAAAGAGAATATGTTAGGAAATGGAGTGGAGAGCAAGATGGAAGAAAAGAGAATAGTTAGGAGAGGGTGGGAGAGCAAGATGGGAAGAAAGAGAATATGTTAGGAATGGGTGGGTATGGAGAGCAAGATGGAAGAAAGAGAATTATATTAGGAAAATGGGTGGAGAGCAAGATGGAAGGAAAGAGAATATGTTAGGAGAGGGTGGAGAGCAAGATGGAAGAAGAGAATATGTAGGAGAGGGTGGAGGGTGGCAAGATGGAAAAAGAGAACTATATTAGGAAGGGGTGGAGACAAGAGAAAGAAAGAGAATATGTTAGGAGAGGGGTGGAGGAACAAGGAAAAAGGAGAAAATATGTCAGGAAAGGGTGGAGAGCAAGATGAAGAAGAGAATATGTTAGGAATGGGTGAGAGCAAGATGGAAGAAAGAGAATATGTTAGGAGAGGGTTGGAGAGGCAAGATGGAAGAAATGAGAAATGTTTTAGGAAGGGTGGAGAAGCAAGATGGAAGAAAGAGAATATGTTAGGAGAGGGTGGAGAGCAAGATGGAAGAAAGAGAATATGTTAGGAAGGGTGGAGAGCAAGATGGAAGAAAGAGAATATGTTAGGAATGGGTGGAGAGCAAGATGGAAGAAAGAGAATATGTTAGGAAAGGGTGGAGAGCAAGATGGAAGAAAGAGAATATGTTAGGAATGGGTGGAGAGCAAGATGGAAGAAAGAGAATATGTTAGGAATGGGTGGAGAGCAAGATGGAAGAAAGAGAAAATAGTTAGGAGGAAAGGGTGGAGAGCAAGATGGAAGAATGAGAATATGTAGACAGGAATGTGGAGGGTGGAGACAAGATGGAAGAAAGAGAATATGTTAGGGGGGGTGTGGACTGGAGAGCAAGAGGGTGGAGAAAAAGCAATATGCTAGAATAATGGAATGGAGAGCAAGATGGAAGAAGAAAGAATATGGTTAGGAAAGGGTGTGGAAGAAAGCCAGGGATGGAGCAAAGATGAAGAAAGAAGAATATGTTAGGAAGGGTGGAGAGCAAGATGGATGAAAGAGAATATGTAAGATGGAGATGGGTGGCAGAGCAAGATGGAAGAAAGAGAATATTGTAGAGGAAGGGGGGAGGGGTGAAGAGCAAGATGGAAGAAAGACAATGTTAGGAATGGGTGGAGAGCAAGATGGAAGAAAGAGAATATGTTAGGAAGGGAGGTTGGAGAGCGAGGAGAAAGAAGGAAAGAGAATATGTTAGGAATGGGTGGAGAGCAAGATGGAAGAAAGAGAATATGTTAGGAATGGGTGGAGAGCAAGATGGAAGAAAGAGAATATGTTAGGAATGGGTGGAGAGCAAGATGGAAGAAGAGAATATGTTAGGAGAGGTGGAGAGCAAGATGGAGAAAGAGATATATGTTAGGATATGGGTTGGAGAGCAAGATGGAAGAACAAGAGGAAGAATATGTAGGGAAATGGGTGGAGAGCAAAGAATGGAAAGATGGAAGAAAGAGATATGTTAGGAATGGGTGGAGAGCAAGATGGAAGAAAGAGAATATGTTAGAAGAGGGTGGAGAGCAAGATGGAAGAAAGAGAATATGTTAGGAATGGGTGGAGAGCAAGATGGAAGAAAGAGAATATGTTAGGAATGGGTGGAGAGCAAGATGGAAGAAAGAGAATATGTTAGGGTATGAATGGGTGGAGAGCAGAGCGATGGAAGAAAGAGAATATGTTAGAGGAATGGGTGGAGAGCAAGATGGAAGAAAGAGAATATGTTAGGAAAGGGTGGGATGGAGCAAGATGGAAAGAATATGGATATGTTAGGTAATGGTAGGAAGGAGAGGGGGGCAAGATGGAAGAAAGAGAATATGTTAGGAAATGGGATGGAGAGCAAGATGGAAGGAAAAGTAATATGTTAGGAATGGATGGAGAGCAAGATGGAAGAAAGAGAATATGTTAGGATGGGAAAGGTGGAGAGCAAGATGAGACTATGTTAGAATAGTGGTGGAGAGCAAGATGGAAGAAAGAGAAATGAAATGTTAGGAAATGGGTGGAGAGCAACGATGGAAGAAGAGAATATGTTAGGTAGAGGGTGGAGAGCAAGATGGAAGAAAGAAGAATATGTTAGGAATGGGTGGAGAGCAAGATGGAGAAAGAGAAGTATGTAGAGAGGTGGGTGGGGGAGAGCAAGATGGAAGAAAGAGTAATATGTTAGGAACGGGTGGAGAGCAAAGAATGGAATGGAAAGAAAGAGAATATGTTAGGATAGGGTGGAGAGCAAGATGGAAGAGAAAGAGAATATGTTAGGAATGGGTGAGAGAGCAAGATGGAAGAAAGAGATGTATGATTAGAAAGAGATGTTTGGGTGGTAGAGCAGATGGAGGAAACGGAAGAAAGAGAATATGTTAGAAGAGGGTGGAGAGCAAGATGGAAGAAAGAGAATATGTTAGGAATGGGTGGTGAGCAAGATGGAAAGAAGAAAGAATATTGTTAGGAATGGGTGCGAGGAGCAAGATGGAAGAAAGAGCAATAATGTTAGGAATGGGTGGAGAGCAAGATGGAAGAAAGAGAGTTGGAATATGTGGAAAGAGATTAGGATGGGTGGAGAGCAAGATGGAAGAAAGAGAATATGTTAGGATGGGTTAGCAAAGTAGAAAGGGAGAATAGCAAGGGTGAAAGGAAGAATGAGTAGTATGGTTAGGAATCGGTAGAAGAGGGCAAGTGGAAGAGAGATAGTGTTGGAGGGTGGAGAGCAAGATGGAAGGAAGAAATATGAATATGGTTAGGAAAGGGTGGAGTACGCAAGGATGAGAAGATGAGAAATGAATATGTTAGAAAGGGTGGGGGAGAGCAAGATGGAAGAAAGAGTTAATATGTTAGGAAAGGGTGAGGGGGGTGGGAGGGCAAGATGGAAAAAAGGAAAGAAAGAGTTAATATGTTAGGTAGTTGAGGGTGGAGAGCAAGATGGAAGAAAGAGAATATGTTAGGAAATGGGTGGAGAGCAAGATGGAAGAAAGAGAATATGTTAGGAGTAGCAAGATGAGCGGAGATGCCAAGATGAAAGAGAAATATGTTAGGAATGGGTGGGAGAGCAAGATGGAAGAAAGAGAATATTGGTTCGGAAGGGGTGGAGAGCAAGATGGAAAGAAAGAGAATATGTTAGGAAGGGAGGAGAGCAAGATGGAAGAAAGAGAATATGTTAGGAATGGGTGAGAGCAAGATGAATTTGGGTGAACGAAAGAGAATATGTTAGGGAGGTTGGGTGGAGAGCATGATGTTAGGTCGGTGGATGGAAGAAAGAGTAATAGTTTTGGTGGGTTGAGGCAAAGTGGAGTGAGGAAAGCAAGAGGCAAGAAAGAGAATATGTTAGGAAATGGGTGGAGAGCAAGATGGAAGAAAAGAGGGTTAAAGGGTGGAGAGAAGATAAAGAGGTTGGGTTGGAGAGCAGGAAGAGAGAGTGGAATCGTAGATGTTGGAGAGGCAAGAAAGAGAATAGGAATAAAGTAGAAGAGATTGGAATGGAGAGCAGGGAAGAAAGAGAATATGTTAGGGAAAGGGAAAGGGGAGGGGGAGAGCAAGATGAAAGAAAGAATATGTTAGGAATGGGTGGAGAGCAAGATGGAAGAAAGAGAATATGTTAGGAAGGGTGGGGGAGAGCAAGATGGAAGAAAGAGAATATGTTAGGAAATGGGTGGAGAGCGGGAAGATGGAAGAAAGAGAATATGTTAGGAGAGGGTGGAAGAGGAGAATGATGGGGGAAGAGGAAGAAGAGAATATGTTAGATGTGATGGAAGAAAGAATAGCAAGAGGGTGGAGAGAAGTGGAATATGTTAGGAATGGGTGGAGAGCAGAGTGGAAGGAAGAAAGAGAATATGTTAGAGGAGAGGTGGAGAGAATGATGGAAGAAAGAAAAATATGTTAGGAATGGGTGGAGAGAGAAGATAAAGGAAGAATAAGTGGAATACTGTTAGGTAATGGATGGAGAGAAGAGGAAGAAAGAGAATATGTTAGAAAGAGGGTGGAGTGAGCAAGATGGAAGAAAGAGAATATGTTAGAGATGATAAAGAGAGCTTTTAAGGATGGAAGAGAAGAATATTTGTTAGTTAGGGAAAGGGCGGAGAGCAAAGATGGAAGGGAAAGAGAATATGTTAGGAAAGGGTGGAGAGCACGATAGAAGAAAGAGAATATGTTAGGAAAGGGTGGAGAGCAAGATGGAAGAAAGAGAATATGTTAGGAGAGGGTGGAGAGCAAGATGAACGAGAATATGTTAGGAGAGGGTGGAGAGCAAGATGGAAGAAAGAGAATATGTTAGGAAAGGGCGGAGAGCAAGATGGAAGAAAGAGAATATGTTAGGAAAGGGTGGAGAGCACGATAGAAGAAAGAGAATATATTAGGAAAGGGTGGAGAGCAAGATGGAAGAAAGAGAATATGTTAGGAGAGGGTGGAGAGCAAGATGAACGAGAATATGTTAGGAGAGGGTGGAGAGCAAGATGGAAGAAAGAGAATATGTTAGGAAAGTGCGGAGAGCAAGATGGAAGAAAGAGAATATGTTAGGAAAGGGTGGAGAGCACGATAGAAGAAAGAGAATATGGTAGGAAAGGGCGGAGAGCAAGATGGAAGAAAGAGAACATGTTAGGAATAGGTGGAGAGCACGATAGAAGAAAGAGAATATGTTAGGAGAGGGTGGATAGCAATATTGAAGAAAGATATGAACGGTGGTACAGTAAAAGGATTGAAAGAGGTCGCCGCTAGACGCCGAAGGGACGCTGCAAGAACCTTAAAGTGATGCCTCCCGTGCACCGCATAAGGTGCACTGACGGCCCACTAGCCTTCTATGGGTCAGGTCGAGCGATTCAACTAATGAATCTGAAGCGAAATCACGTTCCAAAAAAGAGATGTCAAGTGCCGAGCATTACGTTAAAACACGTTGAAAGAAATCCATTAAAAATGTGTATTTTCCCGTTGCAAATAAGAGAGAAAGAGAGAGTGAGTTACTCTCGCTTATCCCTTTTAGAGGGCCGAAAAAGCATTGCCACTAAATCCATTCATTTCACGGTATTGTGTACCTCCCTCCCTAATCCCTATACTCCCCTCAACAGAACGTTTCAGACCGTCACAGTCGAAGTCCCAAGGGCTGAACGGCTGAGTGCTCCGCGGGATAATAAAGACAGGAATTATGTTAAAAGGAACAATGAGTTCTCATGGTCATATATCATAATACCGTGTTTACTGTCTCTGCGGTGGCTTATTAACCCCCTCCCCTTCCCCCATCCCCACCCTCTGATTTTTAGCGGTTTCATGGGAAAACGACAAAACACGGAGATTTAGCTGGTCCGCTGGTATGGTCGGTAGTGTCGTGATATGCTGCTCTCAGGTGCCGCGAGTTCGCGACTTGTCCAAGACGATGAAAAAAATCACGGGCTCTGTATCATGATCAGTTACTGCCGCAGTGTGGGGTCTTTAGCGGTGGGAGGTTGAAACCAACATATTCTTTGGAAGCTTGAATTTCGTCTATGGCCCCTTTGGTGTGCTATTCCATGTGAATAGGTTTCATCTACCTAAATATAATAATAATGAATAATAAGAATAATAATAATAATAATATTTTTCCTTATCTGCAATGAAAGCATTTCAGATACAAATTCAGTGCAAAAAAATCTCTTTTATACATTCTCGTTAGAATAATCGTTGACACTAGACAATTCATCCTGCTTGACGCTAGACAATCAGTTCCTCGCTTTGACGATAGACAATATATATATATATATATATATATATATATATATATATATATATATATATATATATATATATAATATAATCAGTATTTTAAGTAACATAAGTATAAATGCCACGGGGATTATTTTACAAAGTCAAAGTTAAATCCAAACTACTTCAATATTTTTATATGTCTCAAAAGTTTTCTATTTTTTCCATTTAAAATCAACCGCGGGTTTTCCATCGAAAACACATCTGCATCACGTCCTAATTAATATTCACAATATATCTGTTTAATTCATGGTCACAATAACTTATCATCGGAGCCAATTTCCATCATTCATAATTACTTTTGAATAAAGTTATCAACTAATATTGGATAATGACGTAAGTTATCAAACGCGATGTACTACGCTTTATATACATATTTGATGAACAGCATTGAGGTAATTAACCTTTGCAAATAACTGCGATCTGTAATAAAGCCCTGTGCAGCCGCATATTATATCTAATAAATGTCGGTGCAATAAAAAAAAAGATGGAAATACAAATTATATCTACCTTGACTTTTGATGGCCGAAGCCCCCAGCAGTTTTCTGTGGTGTTAGTCTTTAAACTTGCGATTCATTATGCCATAAAAAATTTCCTTTAACTTGTAGTGGCGATGTACATACACTATTAAAGTTGGGTATCACCATATGAATGGACTTGAAATAACTTGAAGATTACGATGCCACAGTAATTCCTCAATGATAAATTGAATACCACAGTTCGCCTTCGTTGTACATTCATGGAGCCACGAGAAATTCTTCCTCTGTGTATGTTGACAGTACTAACTCGAATCAATTTCTGGGTACGACAGAGCACCCTTACTTGCTATGCTTTGACTTCACGAGAAAACAATGATGTCTTTAGGCTTTACATTCGCGATACCACAGGAACTGTCTTGAAATAAATGGTACCGAGATATTTCCTTGATTTGGGTTTCTCGATACCACAGTCATTTCTTGAAATTGAAGCCACAATACCACAGTCATTTCTTGAACTTTAAAGTCACAATACCACAGTCATTTCTTGAACTTGAAGTCACAATACCACAGTCATTTCTTGAACCTGAAGTCACAATACCACAGTCATTTCTTGAACTTGAAGTCACAATACCACAGTCATTTCTTGAACTTGAAGTCACAATACCACAGCCATTTCTTGGACTTTAAAGTCACAATACCACAGTCATTTCTTGAACTTGAAGTCACAATACCACAGTCATTTCTTGAACTTGAAGTCACAATACCACAGTCATTTCTTGGACTTCAAAGTCACAATACCACAGTCATTTCTTGAACTTGAAGTCACAACACACAGTCACGTCTTGAATCTGAAATAATAATACCACAGTCATTTCTTTAACTTGAAGTCACAATACCACAGGGAATAGGTTGAGACTAGAGGAGCTACATATTCCACTTTTCATGATATCAGTATCACGGGGAATTTCCTTCATTTTTCATGATACCACTCAACATTCGATGTTCTCAGCTTATGAATTCCTTGACTTAGGGCTTCAGAGTAACATGAATCATACTATGAGAATGCCCTTCATTTGCTGTTCAGGAAAGGACATTGCCTCTGAGGGTAGATCTAGTGTACCTATCCGCGGCGGCCCCAGAGTATGGCAGTTGCGGTTTTTCTATGCAGTTTACCCCTGAACAAGAATATGAAGTAATATTTATTCGGACGACTCTAATTTACCTTTGAACTCTATCCTACGGTAAAGGGGATTCCCTTCCATTGAACCGGGGTTTTGGGTGGGGACAAAACCCTAACTCTATCCTACGGTAAGGGGGACCCCCAGTGGGAACCGGGGTTTTGGGTGGGGAGAAACCACTTGGGGTGATTTTGCCGTGTTATTGTGGTATTTCCCACATTTTATCACTTTTAAAAAACACGAAATACAGGCGGAAGAGATAACAAAACTAGCGATAGTGGAGCCGTTCCACATCCATATTCGTCTACTACTACTACTACCACAACACTGAATCCTACTACGCATGCGCTAATGCTACTGCGCATGCGCTAACTGTAAGGGAGCTTTTGGCCTAAAACTCAGACTGCTTAGTGAGGAAAGAAAGAAATGGGGTTACGGGAGGGATACAATGTATTTAGCCAAACACGTTACAGTAAGACCCCTACGTTGCTACCGGACTGAGTGAAGGATTGGGTGGTACAGGGTTCCCAGATTGCAGTTTTCTCACCAAATTTGGCTTTTTTCCTAATTTGGTGGGTAAAAATTCACTTTGGCTGGTTAGTGGTATTTTGGCTGGTTTTCAAATACTTTCTATTTGAGCTAAACACTGATCCCACGTTTGAGGAATAACTCCCCAGATTGGGAATTTTTGAAGGTTTTCAGGAAAAATCTTGGGATTTGAATAGGTTTTCAGTAAAAACTTGGTAACATTTCAGCAAAATATGTAGATGGAATTAAAATAAAAATCACACACACCAGACGACCACAAAACAGGCCGCCGGATTCTCAGAGAACGAGCCTCATTTCAAAATTTCAATTCATTCTTTCGTTTTTTTCCTGTATTCTTATATTAGTTTATATTATCTAACTAAAACTATGATGCCGCTATACAAGCATATATATGATAAAAAAAAAATATACATTTATAAAGATAATATACGCACATATTTTGCCGGTTATTTGGGTTGGTTTGGATTTCCATTTGGCGGGATTTTGGCTGGTTTCATGGTAGACTTTGGCTGGTTGGTAGTGGTGTCATCTGGGAACCCTGGCTGGTAACCATACGTTGAGTTACATAAAAGCATTTACCTAATTTGTTTATTAAACATGTGTGAATTCTAGTGTTTATTCCTTTTCATTTTTCCATAGTATTTGTATAATAAACTGTTTTTGAAATATCCCCACCTAATCATTTCACCATATATAACTTGAAATATTATGTTATAATTGAGGACAGACACCTAAAAATGCCTACGTGTTGATATAGAAACTCAGTTTTAGGAACGTTTCGATACCTACCTGTTACGTGAAATTGCACATTGCGTTGCATATTACATACACACCCTATCATTTATACACAAGGTCAATCCTCCCCTTTCCAGTATTCACGACTGGCTCTTTACGTTACACCATTTACAATGCATTTCTCACCGATACCAATATCTAGATTTTAAAGTTTGCCATTATTTTTTTATAAAACCTACATTTCGATATTTCCATTATACACTTTTACAGACATTACAATTTACACCTCCCTTCCAGTTTCCTTACTATTATGCAGTTATGTATGGTTACTTTTTACATTTTCACTTCCACCCATCAAAGTTAGGTTTATATGTCATTTTACCTACTGGGGGCCGAATCCCATCCCCCGGTTAGGCAACATACCCTTAGGGTTAGGTTTGTTGTTATATGTTGGTTTACCTACTAACTTTTACTTCCTTGAAGGGGTTACCCGTTAGGCTAGGTGGTTAGTTCAAGGGTGGATACCGGGGGGGGGGGGGGGGGGGGGGGAGGGGGGGGGGGGGGGGAGGTTGGTTAGGTTACATTCCCTACTTGGTTACCTACTAGGTTAGGTTGTTAGGTTACATTCCTTACTAGGTTAGGTAGGCCTTTAAGGGGGGGTACGGGGGGCGAAGCCCCCATGTCAGGCAACATTCCCTACTAGGTTAGGTTGGTTAGGTTACATTCCTTACTAGGTTAGGTTAGGCCTTTAAGGGGGGTACGGGGGGGCGAAGCCCCCCATGGTCAGGCAATATTCCCTACTAGGTTAGGTTAGGTTAGGTTACATTCTTACTAGGTTACGTTAGGCCTAGTATTTCCCTACTAGGTTAGGTTAGGTTGCGTCCTTACTAGGTTAGGTTAGGCCTTTAAGGGGGGTATGGGGGGGCGAAGCCCCCATGGTCAGGCAATGTTCCCTACTAGGTTAGTTTAGGTTGGTTAGGTTACATTCCTTACTAGGTTACATTAGGCCTAGTATTTCCCTACTAGGTTAGGTTAGGTTACGTTCCTTACTAGGGGTTACCATGGTTAAGGCCCCCTAGTATTTCCCTTACTTAGGTTAGGTTAGGTTACTTCTTACTAGGTTTAGGTTAGGCCTTTAAGGGGGGGTAGCGAGACCCCCCTGGTCAGGCCAATATTCCCTACTTAGGTTAGGTTAGTTAGGTTGGTTATGGTTACATTCCTTACTAGGTTAGGTTAGGCCTTTAAGGGGGGGTACGGGGGGGCGAAGCCCCCCTGGTCAGGCAATATTCCCTACTAGGTTAGGTTGGGTGGTTAGGTACATTCCTTACTAGGATTAACCCCCGGTTAAGGCTTAGGTATTTCCTTCCCACTAGGTTAGGTTAGTTACGTTCCTTACTAGGTTAGGTTAGGCCTTTAAGGGGGGTAAGTACGGGGGGGCGAAGCCTGGCCCCAGGTCACAATATTCCCTACTAGGTTTAGGTTAGGCTTAGTTACGGGGGGTTACCATTCCCCTACTAGGTTAGGTTATGCCTTTAACCCCCCTATTGGTACGGGGGGGCGGGGGGGAAGCCCCCCTGGTCAGGGGGCAATATTCCCTACTAGGTTAGGTTAGGTTAGGTTGGTTAGGTTACATTCTTACTAGGTTAGGTTAGGCTTTTATTTAGGGGGGGTACAGGGGGGCCAAGCCCCCGGTCAGGCAATATTACCCTACTAGGTTAGGTTAGGTTAGGTTAGGTTGGTTAGGTTACATTCCTTACTTGGTTAGGTTAGGCCTAGTATTTCCCATACAGTAGGTTAGGTTAGGTTACGTTCCTTACTAGGTTAGGTTAGGCCTTTAAGGGGGTACGGGGGGGCGAAGCCCCCCAACCCCCCTGGTCAGGCAATGTTTCCCTACTAGGTTAGGTTAGGCTTTAAGGGGGGATACGGGGGGCGAAGCCCCTGGTCAGGCAATATTCCCTACTAGGTTTAGGTTAGGTTACATTCCTTACTAGGTTAGGTAGGGCTTTAAGGGGGGTAGGGGGGGCATGGGGGGCAAATCCCCCCTGGTCAGGAACATTGCCCTACTAGGTTAAGTTCCCTACTAGGTAAGGTTACATCCCCTGTAGGTTAGGTTATGTTAGGTTGGTTTGGTTCTTTAAGGGGGGTTACCGCAGGCCAACCCCACCCTGGTCAGGCAACATCCCCTACAAAGTTAATTAGTTTTGTTATATGCTAACCTATGTTTAATTTGGTCTTTTGTATTATTAAAACAACTATAGGCCCTATTACACTTTACCACCCAGGACTTAAATCCCACCCCCTCCTGGGCCGTTTTTATATATGTATTTGTATTATTCATATTTTGAACCCATCCCACATTACATTTAGTCCTTAACTACCCCATTTACTTTTATTACCTTAACATTGCCAACTTATCTTGTTAAGTGCTGTTCATTTACCTCAGCCCCACCCTGCCTCAACCAATAGCATCAAAGCATTTTTACTACTCCACCCACCTCTCCTACCCTGTTTTCTACGGTCTGGCCTCCTGCCACCTCCTAACTGTAGAACTCCAAACACTGTTTGAATCTGCCGCCATGACATCCACTGCTGCATCTACTTCACGCTCGCCCCAGCCCTCACCAGGAACTCTTTGCCAACTTCATGTAACAATTGTTACATGAGTTACAAAGATTTTCTGCCTTTTACTCGGGTAATTATGACGACTAATCGGTTTTTGCCAGGACCATGGCCTCCTGAGAAAGCAGGTCTTTTGCCCCCATTCAGTCGACTCCAAGATACGGGAGGAGAATGTATAACTTCGTCGGGTACTTGGCTGTTGGCTTATTTCAAGCGTGCATTTTGAGGAACCCAAGACCCGCCTCACGCATTCTTAAAAGCAGCTGCTGCTGTGTACCCCCACCCTCCACCCCTTTAAGGTAAGGTCCAAACATTATTCTTAATTATTATGTTTAGGAAAGTGAGTGTTAGGCTTTCGCCGAAAAGTTGCGTCAAGGTATGTTACTATTCAGTGGGGTGCTGCTAAGACAACTCGTACCTTCCACCTTACCCCCCCCCCCTTAGTGAACATATGCTCCGTGGTGGTTGGGGAATTTAAACATGGCGGCTGTGTTTACATTGCCTTCACCGTAACGAATACTTGGTACCTTCCTATAGGACCGTTCTTCGGTGACTTAGACTATGGCAATTGACCTTTTCTATGTTATTTTAGTTGCTTACAAGGGTTGTAAGGAATATTTTGTTCGTTTGGTTGGAACTAAACTTTAATATACCTTTGAGTTTGGTGCGGCTATTATGTAACTTTCAAAGGTCAATTACTGCTTAGTTACAGCCGCCCGAATGGATATTACTTTTAAATCTTGTACAGTAACTCAAATAACATAGGAATCAGTCAATTGCCATAGTCTAAGCCACCGCGGATTGCTTCTGTAGAAATACCCCTCTGAGATTCAAAATAATAAAAAAAGTGCACATTTTGATCATAATAATATTCATTTCAACCACTGGATGCTTTGTCAAATTTCACTCTCTTTTGGTTAATAAAAGCTTCCTAGTGATTATGACGGAAATCAAATTGTAAAGCAGGCCATGCGCGTTAAGGCTCACTAAAACAACACCAATTGGTTTCTCATTACGGAATATAGTGACAACTATTGTGACAATACTTCCCAAAACATCATAAATCGGGGTGTCATATGTGATGATAATTTGCATTACAATTTATTGTTTATTCAACGTCAACCATTATAGCTCACATTCCACACTGAAGGTTTTAATGGTCTACTCACGTTAAATCATTATAAACGGCAACGTTCATTACCATCAATCAATGCTCACGAGACGTAAAAACTCTTGCAAAAATCTCGTTCGATCGTTTTACACAAGCGCACGCACACACTCACACAAGGAAGAACTATACTTAACCCGTGTTTATACCACAGAACACAGGGTACTCAGAGAAACACTGGCCGCAGAAACCGGAGACGAACGAAGATTTTCTTTCTTTCTTTTTAGGGACAAGTGTATCGTTCCTTTCAACAAGGTCGTTGTTGAAAAGCTTTCCAAGTGGGCAGTTAACACTCCAGCAATCCAACGTGTCTCGGCGAATGATCTTAACTAAATGAACTAAAGTTGTAGTAGTAATGGTAGTAGTAGTAGTAGTAGTAAGACGTGGCTTTTCATTAGCAGAACCGTAAAACTTAATTCAGTGGAGGACGTAGAAGTAAATAAACCGTAAACTCTCTGTTTATGTTATTTTGGAAGTTTATACGCCTTTGGTGGTAGACTACACTAGACTATAGCATTCCTCTAAAACACAGTAGACTACAGCATTCTTCTAAACTATACACTAGACTATGGCATTCTTCTAGACTACACTAAACTATAGCATTCTTCTAAACTACATTAGACTATAGCATTCTTCTAAAAACTATACTAGACTATAAATTCTTCTCTACACTAGACTATAGCATTCTTTTAAACTACACTAGGCTATAGCATTCTTCTAAACCACACTAGACTATAGCCTTCATCTAAAAACTATACTAGACTCTAAATTCTTCTTTACACTAGAATATAGCATTCTTCTAAACCACACTCGAATATAGCA
>NC_061088.1:83761390-83798890 GCF_015104395.2 Macrobrachium nipponense
AACATATTATATCAACAAATTTGACCGCTAAATAGTTTCAGCACTAGGCCTATAGCTTACCCTGTATAGGATACTACACGGTTTAAGGTAAGTACAGGGAAGATGCATTTTTCTCAGACTTACCGATCTAACCGATAAACGTATTTACAAATCATTTTGTTAAATGCACACTGATTTGTTCCTCGCAGCAAGAAAAACGCCTTCCTACAACATCAAACGATAGAGACGTGAGACAATCGAGTATTTTTTGGCGCCAAAATGAGTGGTGCTTCGAGGGGAATGTTCGTGCGACGTATCCTTAGGTTCGAAACTGTACTAACTTAAGAGCAAATCAGCGACTGAAATGACGCTATATCTGCTTTATTTAAAGCATTGCATAATGCAACGAATGCAGACAAAGCAGGGTCTACTAAATTTGACCAAGATGGTGACGATGCACAATGTAAGAGCATGAAGTGAGCGAACGAAGTTTCCCGTCAGTTGATCAACCGTAATTTGTAGGTGTTAATAGCCAGTACTTACCTTTAACACGTACTCTTGCTTGCAGCACAACAGAATTACTCAAATACTACTTGGTGCAACTTAAGACAAGTTTACGGCTCCCCTTCTTCACTTTTTCAGAAACACGGCGGACATTAAACGCTCCGGACGAACACGCTTCCATCTTCCTCACACTCTGTGACTCTGAGAGTCAAAACAAACTCACCAATCTCCATAAATGATTCCTTGAAATGTTTTTACCCAGAAATAAATAAATATGCCTATTTAAAAAGGCATTTCATAATCATATTAACCGAAATGTGATATAGAAAATAAAGATTCACGAGCGCATATATTTTAAAAGTAGTGGAATTCATTTGACAGCCCAATGTTTCCGCCACTTGTAGAGAGACGAGTAAATTAATAGCCGCCGCTTTCAGTATATATTTGTGTATCGTGATTGTATCAAGTGAAATGAAGTTATTCCGTGGGTGTCAATTTTTTCTTGGTAACAAATAGACGATTATCTTCCTCGGCGCAAGTAAATAGGAAGGTAAGCATCAATCGGATTGGCTCGTTAGGTTACTTTAATTAGGTACTGCTACTTGACGTAGATGGAAGCCAGCCAGTACTCCGTACCTTATTAACCAACTACGTTTCAGGTTAAATGATGTAGTAATTTAACAAGCATAAAAGGTCTAAAGTGCTGAAAAAATTTTACTCAAGGTGAGTAAAGTCTACGGCTGATGCCCTAACCTCGTGCAGTTAGCCTATGCGTAAGGAATTTTCAAACGTCCTTTACCGAATAGGCCTATCCCTAACCCATGGTTTCGTCATCCTGGAAAGTACGTAGGAGACTACATCTCAAGCTTGATCTTTCTTATAATTGCGAGACTTTATTTTTATTATGGCATAGCATAGGTAAAGCTTAGGCTGAACTACACTTCAGTTACGTTTGTTTGAATAATATTGCCTAGGCTACCCCTAGGCCTATACGCGTGTGGATTTTAACTTCAACCATAATCGCAATAAACAGTTGAAAATATTGTTTTCCCTCTGTCTTCATTTATGCTTAGAATGCCTAGGTTACCCCTATAAGTGAGTCGATAAATTTGAACTTTAACCAAAGCGGCCACCTCTCCCAGAATGCGACCACCTAAATTACAAAATAATGGCATAATTCAAGCGATTTATCCGGAAGTGGCCGCGTTCCGAGAGAGGTGGCCACGGTGTTGCCGCTCGGTTATTTACTGAAAACATTTCGAAGGTGAAAATATTGTTTACTTTGTTTTTCTTTGTCTTTTCTGACGTTTATTTTGGCAGCAAATGAGAATGGGCTAGGCCTAGCTTTTGAGATACTCCACGCCTTTTATATCCACAAATGGGAAGAAGGGTTGTTGGGTGTGGGAAAAACACAATACAAATGAAATTCAAGATTATATGTAAACAAACCTAACCTAAGGTGCTGGATCCTGACCTGGATCCCCCACCTAAGCTGGCCTAAGGAACTGTAAATGAATGTAAATGCAGTTGCAACATTCAACGTAGGGCATCAGGTCTCACCTGCCCAGGGAAGCTTAATTTAATGGCAGCATTATAAACCATAATTCAACTATAGCATTATAAGCGAATATAAAAATAAGGGTTGTGACCTAACCTAAAACCTTGTATGAACATTACCATAAACTCAATGAAAACTTACAGAAATATAGGGATGTTTGCGTGCATCTTGTATTTGACTGGTTTTTATTTTACTCTGCCTAAAAACGTATTTGCTCTGTAAATAAAAAATCTTCAGAATACACTAAAATGTATTAAAATCATATTTTCAATTCCAGAATATGATGATGGTTTAAAGTTACTCTAGTGTAGCTCAAACTTTGACAACTATATATATATATATATATATATATATATATATATATATATATATATAATATATATACAGTGGTACCTCGAGATACGAAATTAATCCGTTCCGAGACGGCCTTCGTATTATGAGTTTTTCGTAACTTGGAACACATTTTACATGTAAAATGGCTAATCCGTTCCAAGCCCTCCAAAAACACCCCAGTAAATTATATTTCCAGGCCTAAAACACATGTTCTAGGGTTACGACGGAAGAAATATGACTCCAAAAAGGCAAAATACTGTACATACTTGAGTAATATTCAACTGCATGTAAGGTTCAACCCCATTTTTACTGCATATATTAGGACTTTAGCATATGTCCCTTAGCAATAAGCCTAGCCTATGTTAGCGGTTGCTACTGTAGCCTAGTCTATGATTCTGACATCTAAACCTAAGAGCTAAAAGCTTAGAATATGCCAATAAAATGTATAAATAATCAGTATGTACTCATTTCAAATAATTATTAATTAATCATTAACTATAATACACAAACAAACAAAAAACAAACCTTCCGATCGATCGATTGTTTACATCCAGCTCTTACCCGTCTTAGAGTATCAAACGAGCGCCAAGCAATCATTTTTCCTAGCACACAGTAAGCCATAAATTGTCATTAGTATCTCTCTTCAACTAATGAAACCACCAAACAGTATAATAACCATTCATTTCTATTCTTTATTCTATCTTTACCTAATGAAGATACCGAGTTACTGACAGCTATAATGAAACATGCGTATACGTAACGTAATAATAAAACAGAAGAAGAATTCTAAAAAATACGTATTTGTTGGCAGTCTGATTTTTTTATATTTTGATGATATCTAATTCACAATTTTTTTTATTAAATGTATTGCATGTACTCATTTCAAATACTTATTAAGTAACCATTAACTATAAAAGCAAAGCAAACAAAAAAAAGCCTTTTCCAAAAAAAAAAACGTCTGTTTACATCCAGCACTTACGGTATCGAACGATCGCCAAGCAATCACTTTTACACAGTAAGCCATAATTTTCATTATCTCTCTTCAACTACTGAAACTACGAAACAGTATAATAACATTCATTTCTATTCTTTATTCTATCTTTACCTAATGTTTTCTTTATTAACTGTATTGCATGAATAAGTTTTTCAATTTACAGCAACCTTTTACCAATAGAATACTTAAAGCACAAGGGGTAGATGCTGACCAATAGGAGAGCAGGACCTTATGGGGTGACTAGCATCAGGAACCAATGGGAGAGCGGGAGGATGGTGGCGGCGCGGGAGTTTTAAAATTGTTCTTGGTGGTCCGGGCGAATCTCGGGACTTTACAGCAACAACCTTTCATATCTTGAAAACTTTTTCGTATGTAGAGCAGTAAAATTTTCGCATTGGTCTTTCGTAACTTGGATTTTTCGTTAAGTTGAGCCTTTCGTATCTCGAGGTACTACTGTATTATATATATATATATATATATATATATAGATATATAAGATATATAATGTATTTGACTACCATATAGATATATATAGATATATATATATATAATATATATATATATATAATATATATATATAAAATGTATAATAATGTTATATATGCTAATTTAAACATATGTAGTATGTATACTGTATATATATATATATATATATATAATATATATCTATATATATAAGATATATAATGAGCTACCATATTATATTATATAGATATATATATAGATATATATATATATATATATATATATATATAAAGTATATATATGTATATAGTATTTAAACATATGTATGTATATCTGTATATATACTATATATGTATATATATGTATTTAAATATATGCATGTATGTATATCTGTATATATACTATATATGTATATATATTATATATTTAAATATATGTATGTATGTATATCTGTATATATACCATATATGTATGAATGTATATCTGTATATATACCATATATGTATATATCAACCATATATATATATCATATATACTATATATATATATATATATATAGATATATATGTATGTATATATATCGAACTACAAATGTCCTTTAATATCTAATTCGCTCTACCTCGGAATTAATATATTTTCATATATGCTTAACCGAGGGGGAATTTATTAAGCGATAATAGAATTGGCGATCGACAGGCGCGAACCAGCAACCTCTCAATTCCAGGACTGGCAGTGAAGCCTTAAACCACCCCGACACCGCAACAGATATAAGTTCATGCCTCCTCCCACCTGAAATATTTTCGCGCACAGGTATTTTTTGTTTTGGAGACTGCATCAACCCATCTCGTTCTCGGTGGCGTGGTAGTGCTTTTGCCCGCACGTAGTCATTATATGTAAAACTAGTTACATAAGCATTAAAGACATAAAAAGGCTAAAAACACAAAGGCTTACATGGTTCACACCTTTCTGTTGTTTACTTATCCTGTTCACATCCACGTTAAGATATGCAAATACCATACATACTGTACAAAGAAAATTATGAAATTACTTTTAACTTGATGGTCAGTCACTATGCTTTAACTCATCCACAGTCAAAAAAAAAAAAAAAAAGTACCAGTGGGGGTTTTCTCTAAGCTGCCTACCCCAAACTGAAACTTACCAAGCTGAGAAACGCTACATAAAAAGTGATGGTTTGCTTTGTCGAAGGAACAAATGCTTTTTCTGATAGACTTTAATGAGACCCTGGAAAATTTTATAATAATATCACAGTATAAGCTTGGTTAACCCACTGCTTCCAACACATTTAACAAAAAGGGGAGCCCTAATGCAATGCCAAACCTTAAAGGTCAGGTAAGGTTGGGGGTTCAGGGAAGCAAAGTACCTTCCAGGTAAGACCCAGTATCCCAAGTTAGCTTAGGTTACTTATATATGATTTCCCCCATCCGTAAGTCACAATTTCCAACTGAGGGTAAAAAAAAATTCAACACTGGCTAGAAATGAATTTGTAATAATATTATGAACTTTACAACATTCATATAACTCCTGAAATACATATAAGCCTTGCAAATTCACCTAGCCTGAACCTAAATCAGTAGAATACTATATACCTCTTACCAAGCAATTATTACCTTTGATACACACACACACATATATATATATTATATATATATATATATACACACACTATATATATATATATATATATATATATATATATATATATATATAGGGGAGAGAGGGGTAAGAAGCCCCCTTTAAGGAGAAATGCCTATATAGTCTACAGTATTTCAGCTATTGACCTAACAGAGATATTTCTAGAAAGCTTTGTTATTGGAGTATCAACGATCATAATCATGAGAAGGTGTTAGCAATTTAGGATAGTAAAAACATGACCTGAGAAAAAAGAACAAAGGGGGCCTTTTACCCTGTGGGTGGGGTAAAGAGCCCACGGTGGGGGCTTTTTGCCCCATACCTAAGATATTGTGGTACTTCATGAAAACTACCATTTATATTGAAAAGTAGACCCCTACTTTTGCTAAATATAAAAAATTCAACCTTCCACACAAAAATATTCAAGAATAATGTTGGAAAATATGAAAAAATTAATCTTAAAGTTCTTAGTTTCTTGTAAAACCTAGGAACTTTTTGGTATTCATAGGAACTGAAATTAGCAAAATTGTAAAATAAATTGACACTTCCTCTACGTGACAGCTGTAGCAGCACAATTAGAAATAAATTCACTTTTATATAGCACCAAGATTAACACAAATAAAAGAAATAATGGATAAGTTTTACATAAGAACAAAAATGACATAAATAAAAAAGGTAGAATAATTTTCTTTATATTACTCCATTCTCTCTGGCTAAAGTCCTGTGACTCTGTTGGCCATCTGGAATTGTAATGTGCTTTTCTGCTCGACTTGGCTAAACAATTTTAACAAAGTGATGTAGCCAGTCTACGAAACAACCAGCATTAGACCATCCATTTGCTGTGCATCTAGCAATTGATCCAGGTGAGCTGCCGATCATAAGTAGTGAAGTCATCCTTTTACGGGCAAATATAAACATAAGAGGAAGACAAACTCCTGCTGTCTTCATTGCACAAATAAGATGTAGTCTGTCCTCCTTCACCACTGGATACACGTCCAACTGCTCAGATGGGGTAAAAAGCCCCCTGGGCTTCTTGCCCCAAAGCGTGGTGGGCCTTTTACCCCACTTGCCATTTTTTAAGAAAACTAAATCCACCTGTACCTCAATTGAGTTTTCAAGTCTGGATTGCACTGAAGATATTTCTAAGCTCTCATTTAAAGTAACTGTAGTTAAAGTACTAACTTTACTGACAAGATGTCCGCACAGGATATCCCTGATATAGCACGCATACTTACATGAAATGTGTCCAAAGAAAAAGAATGCGTGCTGGCTGTGTCCCATTCTAGTTCTCCCTGGCTGTTTGGTATAGAAAGCTTCACGCAGGAGGTGTTGCTGCACTGATCAGCTGACTAAGTTGCTATGATATGTAATAAGCAAGAAAATAGGGGGAGGCCTTTTACCCCACTCTACCCTATATAATGTTATTAATATATATTATATATATATATATATTATATATATATATATATATATATATATTATATATATATAGTAGATATAGATATTAATATATATATATATAATTATATATAATGTATATATATATATATTATATATATATATATATATAATATATATATATTATATATATATATATATATATATATATAGATATATATGTCATTTCACATTACCGTGATTCATATACATACATCGAGCTACAATATCTAATATCTAATTCGCTCTATCTCGGAATTAATATATTTCCATATATGCCTAACCAAAGGGGAATTTTTTCACGATAATAGATTTGCCTGGTCCTGGGTGCGAACCCAAGAAGACATTCAAATCCAGGAACGTCAGTGAAGCTTTTACCTACCCGCCACCGCGAGAGGCTATAAGTTCATGTGTCTCACCCTCAAATACCTGAGCGCGGAAGGTATTTGAGGGTGAGAGACGACATGAACTTATAGCCTCTCGCGGTGGTGGGGTAGGTAAAAGCTTCACTGACGTTCCTGGATTTGAATGTCTTCTTGGGTTCGCGCCCAGGACCAGGCAAATATATTATTGTGAAAAAATTCCCCTTCGGTTATATATATATATTTGTAATATATATATATGTATATATATATATATATATATATATATATATATATATATATATATATATATATATGAACGGAGAATGCAGGCGAGTCAGCCAAAATGATAAAATGCACAGGGAGCAGGAGCAGGAACAAACATGGCGAAGTATTACAACACTTTATTCCGACGCATTTCGCATTCAGCAGAATGCATCTTCAGGGTCTATGTAATAAATAATGACCAATATAAATTAAATTGATTTGAAAATTGTCTAAAAATTATTTACAGGCTAGTTAAAATGAAAACCGAAACTTCACACATAGATAAAAATACACTAACAATTGACAAAGCAACACGAGAAATTAAAAGCACATACGTGAATTTAAACAGGTTTAAGAAAGATAAAAGATACAAGGGGGTGGAGGTGGTCTGGTTGTTCAACTGCGGAAAAAGTTGTTTGATAAAAAGGTTCTCGAGAATCATTACTTCAATTGGGCTGGAGGTTTGACCAACAATAATAAATCATATTTAATGTCAACTTTACATTTTTTGCTAGTTCCCGTATATATATATATTATATATATATATATATATATATATATAATATATAATAATACATATATATACACCCCAGTTAATAATTGCTTGGTAAGAGGTACAGCATTCTAGAGATTTAGATTTAGGCTATGTGAATTTGCAAGGCTTATATGTATTTCAGGGAGTATATGAATGTTGGAAAAGTTGATAATAATATTACAAATCAATTTTTTGCCAGTGTTAAATTTTTTTACCCTCAGTTGGAAATTGTGACTTATGGATGGGAGGAAATCATATATATAAGTAACCTAGGCTAACTTTGGATGCTGGGTCTTACCTGGAAAGTACTTTGCCTCCCTGGACAACCGCCCCCCACCCCACAACCTTACCTGGCCCTTAAGGTTTGGCATTGCATTATGGTTCCCCTTTGTTAAATGTGTTGGAATCAGTGGGTTAACCTAGCTTTTACTGTGACATTATATCATATAACAATATATTATATACACAGAATATTATATAATACATATATATTATATAAACATATTATAATATACTATATATATATATATATTTGATATATATATATATATACATATATATACATTAACATTATACACACTATATATACACCATATAATATATAACACATATATAGATTATATACATAATATATTATAGACACATATATATATACATCATATGATTAATATACACAAATATATATCATATATACACATATATAATATATACACAATATATATAATATCCACTATATATTATATACACATATATGATATATACACATATATATATATACCACATGAATATATTATCTACACATTATATATTATACATATCTCTTATATTATAACATATTATTATATACACATATATTATATACATATATATTTTTTTATATTACATATACTTATATATACATATACTATTATATACATATATATTATAATACATATAATATACACATATTATATACATATATATATACATATATATATATTAGATCATATATTATATCTATATACATGATATATAATAATTAATATATATATATATATATATATATATATATACATATATATAATATACATATATAATAATACACATATTCTATAATTATATATCATATATATACATATATATACAATATATATAATACCATATATATATATACATATATTATATACACATAATACATAATATATATACACATAATACATATATAATATACATATATATACATATATCATTTTATTATACATATATTAGATCATATAACTAGTACATATTAATATTACACATATTATACACCTATATTGATACATTATATATACACATTATATATACATATATATACAGATATATTACATATATATACATTATATAATCTATACCGTATATACGTAATTATACATACATATAGTATAATATATAATAATATATATATATATGATATTAAGATGTAACATATATTAAAATAGATGTACAATATATATAGATTGTTACATAGATATAGATGTTATCATAGATGTACATATAATAGATGTACACAATTATTAGATGTACATTATACAGATCGTAACAATATAATAGATGTACATATATATAGAATGTACCATATTATATAGACTGCAACCATATATATAGATGTACATATATATAGATGTACATATATATAGATGTACATATATATAGATTAATATTATGTACATATATATTAGGAGTTAATTAATATATAAGATGTATACATATAGATGTAACATACATATTTATATATAAATATATATTATATATAATAATATATAAATATATATATATATATATGTCTATCACATTACCGTTATTCATATACATATATCGAACTACAAATGTCCTTTAATATCTAATTCGCTCTACCTCGGGAATTAATATATTTTCATATATGCTTAACTGGCTGAACTCACACCGGAGAGGTTCAACTGCAGTGTAGGAAGGTCAAGAGATATTCACCAGTTTCTTCAAAGGTCATTACTCATTCTTCAGTAAGCTCAAAGCTCTTTGTCTTTTTTCATGGTTTAATCTAAAACGAATCAACTTTCTCTCTCTCCATACTGTATGCTTACTCTCCCCTGACTTGCCAAGTGGGTGGTGTAGTGCATTAAGTTGGGCACCAACCTACTAATGCGCATGTGTGTGTTCTGAGCACTCCTGAGCTAAAACATCAGCATGTGCTTTTGTTTCTTGACTGCTTAGTCTTGCTTTGTTGGTGGCTTTGCTGGTGTATACTTGTAGGAATTTCAGTTTAGCAATACCCTTTGCATGTGGAGAAATCACAGGCTATATTCCTTTGACACTTTTGCCTGCCTTGACATATCTGCTACTGTATCTTAGAGGATAAAGATGCAAGGACATCTAGTTGAAGAAATGTAAATGTGTATCCTCTTCTTCCTCCTCCTCCTCCTGTCCTAAGAAGAAGAAGAAGAAGAATGAAGTCTTGGAAGCCCTCTCAAGAGTTCTGTTAAACTTTGATTGACCACCTTCCTTCTTCAAGGGTCGGCAATGGCATTCACTCACACTCTTGGAAACTTGCATTTGTAGAAGTTTTTGCGCTGACGAGAAAATTTTACACCTGAAAAGATAAATATCTCTTGCATTTAAAATAAATAAATACCATCTAAGAATTTGGATTGTGTTGGCCATTCTTAGTTTTCCTTCCTTTAGCAGTGGAATGCTACATTAGGATCGTGGTTAGTATTGTACTATTTTATGGTTGTTATTGATTTATCTGTCATATTGAGGCCGTTCTTGTGTGTATGATATGTCCAGAATAATCTGCATCATAAAAAAATATTTTGTAATGTTTTTGTAAAGAAAAAAAAATCTGAAAAGCTAATTTTACCCAAGAAAAATAATACGCAGTGGCTAGGTAGGTGGGGACTATTACATAGTCCACAATCGAAGGGGCTGGAAACGGCAATGGTGATTTCATGGATACTTTCCATCTAGCTTTCCATAATCCAACCCAATCTCTAGGGTGCTGCTTCTTACACAATTCCCCTTTATCCTTGCCAAAAAATTATGTTTCCAGTACTTAGCGATAACTAGATGACTTGACACCCACCAATTTGCCGGGAACTCCTAAATTACTATGTAGGTGAACAAGTTGCAACTTGCTGTTGGACTTCTGCATTGTTGGTGTCATGCTTGTTTCTCATCCGAGAGGTCCTTATTCAGTCAGGTGTGGTAATTCGGTTAACAGTATCGCTTATATCACTGGTTGGTTGGGAAGTTGTGTTAAAGTAGCTGGTATGCAAGGTTTGTGGCCAGTTCTGGAACTCCCTAGGTCTTGTAGCAGATGTTCCGAGATTCTAGTCCATCTCTTCCTTTTTGACCTTTTGGTTAGTGGTGCCCTTGTCTGTCACTTGCAAGGGTCTTTTTCTGTTCCACTATGCGAGTTCAGTGGCGTGGTTGGTTTGGTGTTTGCTTCTCACCTCGGTGGTCGCGGGTTCGATTCTCGGCCATTCCATTGAGGAGTGAGAGATGTGTATTTCTGGTGATAGAAGTTCACTCTCGACGTGGTTCGGAAGTCACGTAAAGCCGTTGGTCCCGTTGCTGAATAACCACTGGTTCCATGCAACGTAAAAACACCATACAAACAAACTATGTGAGTTGTAATTTTTTTTTCATATATTTGATCAGGGTAATTATATTAATAAATCAGTTAGGGCTGCTAGTTGGTAAGGTAGTTATGTAAAACTTGTCAATGTACATGCTATCCACTTGACTCTTTAAGTGTAAGTTCCTCGATCCTCGTGGCTTGGGTGTCAGCATTCTATCTCTTGTCTACAAGGTCCTGACACGTCGTATGAAATAAGTAACCTACAGTACTTTGATACTGTACGTTGATTTCCTTATAATCACTCTCAGATTAGATTTATTTGAAGTAAACACTACCAGTTGAGGCAGAAGTTGTTGCGGAAGCGGGGCGGGGGTGGGGAGCCCAATTTCATACTCCTCTCCATTACATTCTTAAATCTTCTGACCATCTGAACGGTTGCAGCTTCTTTTGACGGGGGTGTTCCATAGTCCGATATTTTGATACATAACACCCATACAGTGTGGGTGAACGTGAAAATCCATAATTGTATTTTTGAGGGAAGGTATTTCACCAAATACAGACACTTATCTAACTAATCTATAGATATCTGTATTTCTGTCTGGAGAAGCCTGCCATTTACGGGTAGAAAGCTTCATATTAAACAAAATATACTTTAAAAAGATAAAACAATGTTCAGAAGAAAACGGGCCCAATGCATTCTGTCATGTTACTTACGAGTTTATTTGCATTACTTACATAGGTACTATATCTATATGTATAGTTACGAACACTTTGTCTGTGGGGCAGTCAGGTTCTTTAAAATTATCCTAAGAAATGGGGACTGGAAGGGACTACGACAGTCTCCAAGGAGAAGGGGGCTAAAGAAAATACTCAAAAGTACGTTAACCTAATTTATTACTAATATATATATTACATATTTACAGTTAAGTCCAGGTAAAAAAAAAACTCAATACAATAAATTTTTAAATCTTAAATTAGAAAAAACTTTAAATACAAAGGTAAAATGAAAAATTTTAACTATAATGAACAATTGTACCTCAATAGCAATAGCAAGAGCCACACCTGAGCCACATACCAGCTCATATACTAGTCAAAATGACAAAGTATCGCAAACGATTCAATCAACACTTAATCTGAGCTTCATACCAACTCACAATCGCAAACGATTCAATCAACACTTAATCCGAGCCTCATACCAACTCACAATCGCAAACGATTCAATCAACACTTAATCAGAGCCTCATACCAACTCATAACCGAAGTCCTATTAAAGACCATAAGAAACTTTAGAATCACAGGATTCTTTACAAGAATGATAGCACACACACTTAACGTTCCACGAGGACGACCGTCGAACACTTCATGTCGACACCACAGCTTCGCTGCTGCAGAAGAACGGTCCTTCTGGAAACTCTTAACCGGGAACAAGAGCTCCGAGGACGACTATCACACACTACCATGCCGATGTCATCTCCTCCTCGGGAACTGATTCAAGGTCCTCCTTAGCGGTCAATCAACAATTACTGGACGGGCTTCTGTCAAAACCCGACTGCTGTGTTCTCCTCCGAGAACCGGATGATCTGTTGTGTGGAACCCGACTACTCGAAAGGAAAACAATGGGACCGATTGTACCTCGCCTCCCAGCACAAAAATACCGAAGAGCTTATAAACTAATTATAAAATATACCGGAGGACTTGTCAACAAACTAAACTAGGTAGTTTAAATTATTAACTACCAGATTATATATATATATATATATATATATATATATATATATATATATATATATACATATATATATGATGAGAACTAAGAGAAGGAAGGCTGGATATGATTTGAAATTCGTGGAATATTAAGCACGCGAAAGACGTGACTCCACAGACCTCTTGCATCATGTTATGTTAAGAGGCGATGATGATGATATCTTTTTGTATTTATGTATGTATTATGTATGAGTGCGATTCTCCTATTTCTCCTTGGAGGAGGGGAAATGGCTTCTCAAGAGTTAAACCTTTCATTTTAACGGATGTATTCGCGTCGTAAATGAAAGAGTATTTTATAGATCTTTGCATCTTCAGTTACTTGTATTGTTTTATCCCATCATACGACGAAGCGCTCGGTATATATTGAATCCAATGTCCCCGACCCGACGCCTTGCGTCTCAACGATCTTAACGTTAAGCTCTTCTAACCGAATGGACAAAATCTTCTGAATTGATACGTTCTATAGCAGCGGCCGTTTTTGCCTCTCTCTCTCTCTCTCTCTCTCCTCTCTCTCTCTCTCTCCATGGGACCACGTGGCCTCATGATTGAGGGCTCCCTTTTGCCTTTGCACTAATAAGAGCTCATTGACTCGATTGACTTGGTAACTGGAAAGTTGGGGGGGGGGGGGGGGGGGGGGGGGGGGGGGGGGGGGGGGGGGGGTGTGGGGGGGGGGGGGGGGGGGGGGGTTGGCGAAGGTTTTGCTTAGAGCAAGACTTGCGGGTGCACTGATGAGGCCTATTCCGATTTTTTTTTCTTTTTTTTAATTTTTTTTATTTTTGCTTTTCAAATTCCGCAATTACAACGTTGGTCGATTAGTATTAAGTGATGGTCTGCTACACGTTGGAAAAAAAAATGGAAAATCTAGGTATTCTCCACCTAGTGATCTCTTATGGAAATACTTGGTTTGCTTGTAAGATGTACCTTGGATGTAAGAAAGCGCTTTCATAATTAGGATTTGTGTATTATGAGAGAGTGAGAGAGAAGGCAATGATGTTTAGAGGGTCCCCTCATGGCAAGGTTCAATTTTTAACGTCGTAGAGATGAAGATAACGAAAGTACGGGTAAAGCGAAGTCCCTCATTAAATCTTGCTCTTGCTTTGGTACTTACATCCAGTGCTTTTGCGATGGAAGCGAAAAGGCGGTTTAGCATTCATGAATATCGTTGGCTAGATATGAAGAGAGAGAAAACTCAAGGCACGTTTACTCATTCATGAAACTTATAATTCCCCCCCAGGTTGGGTATATTGTATTCACATCTAGTTTGGCAGCTGCAAACAAGTGTAAATGGTAGTGAGAGTACCGGGAGTTTTGAACAGAAGCGAATTGTGGGACTGAGAGAGATATAAAGGTCGGGTAACGGAACTGAATCACGAAAATATGAACGTGATGAATATTATCTAAGCCACGAAGGAAAGTGAAACTAAGGAGTAGTACTGCGAGGCCTTTCGACTCAATGTCCTTTACTTAGTAGTCTGCTACGTAAATGACATTGAGTCGAAAGGCCTCGCAGTATATACGACTTCGTTTCATTCACTCAAATTCGTGGCTTTTGCCTATGTAAGTATATATATATATATATATATATATATATATATATATATATATATATATATATATATATGGTCTATTATAATTGCATACCAAATTGTAGCAATTTAATCGCTAGTATTCATTAGTGCAGATTTGGTGAAGGAATGATTTTCTTTGCGCTTTCCTGTATGCAGTTTTTTTTTCTGTGTTACAGTTCACTGACCCCGTCAACTCCATCTAGATGGGGTTATTTAAGGTGTCATAATAATTTAACGTTGTCCAACTATTTTTCAGTGATTCAATTACGGTTTTTTTTTTCTGCGGCTTAATTGTTATTTCATGCCATTGCCCACATCCATGAGCGACACGCAGCACATGCGAATGATAGGGTATTAGTTGGTATCACGGCTGCCTGAAAGTGGAACTGAATTTTGTGTGTGTGTGTCGGTGGTTTAGAGGCAGGTGCACACACAAGGTGACGCTTTTGGAAGTGATATTGTGCCACTGGAAATATGCAGCGCTTCTGTTAACACTGTCCCTGCCTATGCAGCCAGCAACCACACCACCACTTTTCAAGTGGAGTGTGCATAGGGTAATTCCTCCCTCTTGGTTTTAGCATATAGATAGCATGATTCACGGTGACTACACAGCCGTTTGTTAGTGATATTGTCCGTGTAAAGAGAATGCTATTCAAATGCACTGGCGGGAAGCTCGAAAGGATTTGGAGCACAGGGCTTTTATGACTTTGTGATGAGGCCAATGGCCGATGAAATAAGCAGGGGCGTATTTTGGCATGGTAGGCTCTTGTTATTATTATTATTATTATTATTATTATTATTGTAGTGTAGCATACCTTGGACAATCGAGAGCATCGCAGGACAAGCATTGAGTAGTTGCTGTCTCATGAATTTTTACCCCGTAGGGGCTAATGCCGTAAGTGCGCCTCGCGCGGTTCACTGTAGGCATTACTTTACGTTCTTTGCAGCGTGCCTTTCGGCCCCTAGCTGCAGCTCCTTTAAATCCTTTTATGTATACCTCCGTTCATATTCTCTCTCTTCCGCCTTACTGTCCACCCTCTCGTAGCACTTATTTCACAGTGCGACTGATAGGTATTCCTACTGTTACACCTTTCAAGCCTTTCTACTCTCAATTTTCCTCACAGCGCTGAATGACCTCCTAGTCCTAGTGCTTGGCCTTTGGCCTAAATTCTATATTCCATTTCATTCCACGAAGTTTTAGCAAATTCGGCCATGTTGGCATTAAGAATGTCATATTCACCAGGCAGTTCTTACTTCAGAGGATTATTCAATTTACTTTTCACTCGAAAGGATTTTCATCAAGTGATTCCAGACCTATTTTATGCACAATAAGAATTACAAAAGGTAGATATTGCAAGAAAGTTGATAGCATTCCATAGCTGGTGGTGGAAGGGACGCATGGTTCATGAAAATGAAATGAATTATTCCCAAATTTACTGTATCCATTTAGTATGTTGGTGGAGAGAAGACCCCTGTGCAGTTTTAAATTGTTACTTCACAGATTGACAAAGTCAGTCAGGGATCAGTTTTCCCCTATGTACGTTACATTTACCTCACTGCAAGTAGCTCAGTGGCGTGATCGGTATGGTCTTGACCTGCCACCTCGGTGGCCGCGAGTTCGATTCTCGGGCATTCCATTGAGCTGTTAGAGATGTGTATTTCTAGTGATAGACGTTCGGAAGTCATGTAAAGTCGTTGGTCCCTTTGCTGAATAACCACTGGTTCCATGCAACGTGAAAACACCATACAAACAAACAAGCGAACTGCAAGCCGGTTGAAGGAATTCCAGTTAAAAATTTTATGTTTAGAGGCAGGAGGCCTTCATGCTGGATGTGTATTAAGTGATATTGCCTATTCATCGAGCTTATATCTTGTCATCACTGCCCTTACACAGTTGAAGGGATTTTAGTCAAATTTGGTACAAAGGTATCATATCCTCCATAGATATTCATGAATTCATAAAAGGAACTAAGTTGCTATAGTAGATTCACATCAACCGTGCATCTGATGTCTAGACCCGTCCCTTACGACGCGCCTGATTGGATGTTGATAAGCCAATCACAGGGCTGGAAACTCTCAGTTTCTCGAGAGAGTTCACATAGGCAGGACGTGTTCCACCTCTCCTGAGGGATACCTGTGATTATCAACAGGCAACCAGGAGCGTCGTAAGGGAGTGGTCTAGACATCAGATGCACAGTTGATGTGAATCTACTATAGCCACATGTCCTTTCCCATGCATATAAGAGACATTTGAGATGATGGCGTTTGGTTTATTTTGGCTGTTTCCCTTCAAATACTGGTGTAACGAACAGTGTCAAAGTATATGTAGGAAATATGGTATACCTACCACTTGGTAGCTTATTTGGCAGGTGTTCGGTTTCATAACTTCGTGATCTTCGATTAATGACAAGTGTATCCAAGTCAGACTTTAATTCTCCAGTGTGGACGTTCGTTTTGTCTCTCGTGAACTGTCATTTGAAATTAAGTATTATCGCCTCCTGCTACCGATACATGCAGTGTTACTAGATAACTTGGCTGGGGTCGTTTCTTTTATAGATTAATGCTCTGTTTTTATAATTCTTATCTCCACGAATTTCATATTTTGTACCGAGTTTCGAAATTTCCTTTTGATGCTTTAGTTACTGAGAATATTCAAGAAAATGATGTTGGTCAGACCTGTGTAAAACGGAACATATTTCAGTAGGTTTAATAATTGATTCATACTGCGGAGTTACATAGGAGATGTTATGAATGTTTAAAGTAATAGGCGATGTTTTAAAGATGAACTGCTGTAAATTTGAATATTTTACCAGTAGAGATTTTATTCCCTTCATGTTTACAGGAAGCACCATAATTGTTTTAATGTCGATTAAACTTAAACTAATGATATTTGATAATGATAGTAAAAATATTCAGTGTAATGATATTTGATAATGATAGTAAAAATATTCAGTGTAATGATATTTGATAATGATAGTAAAAATGTTCTGTCTAATGCATAATGATATTAAAAATATTCAGTGTAATGATATTTGATAATGATAGTAAAAAATATTCAGTATAATGCTATTTGATAATGATAGTAGAAATATTCAGTAATGATATGTGATGTTTTAAAAATATGATATTATCCTCCATGGAATTATAGACAATTGAGGCATAATTGATTGTGGTGATAACAGTTGAAAATTTGAATAAGCACATTTTCATATGAAATGCGGTCTTTTAAAAATGAAATATCCCCCATAATTTAACCCGTTGAAATGATCAGCAGCCGTCAGCTGCTCTTCATTTTGGTAGTAAGCGCCAATGACGATAAATGGGAACAGGAACAGAAAATGAAGCAACCAACGTGACGGATGTCAGGACGAACCAGTAAATCTCTTTGGAATTAATCAGCTTTGTCGCGCTAAATGTTGCAAGGCTCCGTTCCAGGGGTGGTGCGCTGGAGGCAAATTCCCCTTCCAGGGGTACGCTGGAGACAGGGCACTGGAAACCGTACGAAAAGATTGGAAGGCAAATTCCCGCCCCCCCCCCCTTTTTTTTTTTTTTTTTTTTTGCCATATTCCTAGGTTAGGTTAGGTTGTTTAGTTCAAATTGTTATATGTAAATTTGGGTGTGGGAAACACAATGTGATCATTTTCCAGAAGATTCTATGGTTAGTTTTTAAGATATGGCCTCCTGAGATGTATACTGGTATTGCGCAAGCCCCAACTTTTATTGCCACGCCCCTAGGTTAGGTTAGAAAAGGTTAGCTATGTTCGAAATGACATTGTTTAATTTGGGTGTGGGAAACATAATGCGATTATTTCCAAGAAGATTCTATGGTTGGTTTTGGAGATAAGGCCTCCTTCTTTTCCAGGGACAGTTCGATATACTCAGTTACTGTTCGGGAATATGCGCGCCGGAGACAGGCGATGCAAACCATAATATGAGAAAGGCGGTCTACATGCAACATTTTGGCTTAAAATTCAAGCTTACCAGTGTTGTAAGGTTCCACCAGTCCCCACCCTTGCTTACCCTCTATGAAGAATTCAGAAGGTTTATTGCGCAACGCGTGGAGTTTCTGTCTCCTCCTCTCCCGGAGTTTCTTTCTTTTATAAGCAATTGAATATTCCAGCAAGCGAATTAAGGGGGGTTCCAGTAATGTATATATGTCACAGGGTACGAAATAAATGAGGCGCATTAAGCTATTCATCGCAGATTTGCTCTCTCGGAGCAGTTGTAGTGTAACTTTAAATTTTTGATGTGTAGTTAATTTTTTTGTTACTTCGTCTTTTCAGGGTTGTTTAGTTAAAGTTTTTTTGCTTTGTATTTCAGGGTTGTGTAGTTAATGTTTTGCTTTGTTTTTTCAAGGGTGTGTATTTAATTTTTTGCTTCGTTTTTTCAGGGGTGTGCAGTTAAATTTTTTTGCTTTGTATTTTCATGGTTTTGTAATTAATTTTTTTTGCTTTATATTTTTAGGGGTGTGCAGTTAATTTTTGTTGCTTTGTATTTTCAGGGTTGTGTAGTTAATTATTTTGCTTTCTATTTTCAGGGGTGTGTAGTTAATTTTTGTTTCTTTGATTTTTAATTTTTAAGGGGTGTGTAGTTAATTTTTTTGCTTTGTTTTCAAGGGTGTGTCCTTAATTTTTTTGCTTTGTTTTTCAGGGGTGTGTAGTTAATTTTTGTTGCTCTGGTTTTTTAGGGGCGTGCAGTTGATTGTTTTGCTTTTTTTTCTGGGGTGCATAGTTAATTTATTTTGATCTGATTTTCAAGGGTGTGTAGTTAATTTTTGTTGCTTTGGCTTTTCAGGGTTATGTAGTTAATTTATTTTTCTTTGTTTTTTCAGGGGTGTGTGTGTACGAGTATGTACCTCTTTGCAACGATTTTTTGTCGATGCTTAGTTTGTGGAAGATATCGGGTAAGTACACTCACTTGTGTCTCTCCCGTTGTTTTCAATGATAGAAATGATTACGAAAATACGGTCCAACTTTTTTTTTTTTTTTTTTTTCGTAGACATGATTTAGGAAATATGGTCGTTTGAATGTTATTGGAACAGTATTCAATACTTGGGTAAATACAGAAGAAAAGGTCTTAATTTCTTTTAAAAAAATAAGTAAATAAATGAAATAAAATAAAATAAAAAATATTTCCTTGACGTCTATTGAATTACTTTTGCTGGTGTAACTCGAGGCCTTCATATTGCACCCTCCCCCCCCTTTATCTTTTTTATTTATTTTTTTAAATTTATTTATTATTTTTTTTTTTGACATGCCACGGCGCTAACCACCATTTCAGCCGACCAGAAAAGCAAAGTAAAATAACATAGACTTTTTAAGAAGAATGGAAGGAAACCAATTGTGTCGATAAGTAATGTTAACTTTATTATCCAGCGAAATTGAGCGGTGCTATGGAGTGCTACATTCCCTACGATCACATTGATGTGACGTAATTGTAAGAGGGAGGCCAAACTGCGTCGCTTTGAATACCGCCAATTATAACGATATGCAATGTCAGTATTTACAGAATAAAAAATGCTCAATTTTTTATTTTTTTTATTTCGATATTTACAAAAAAAAATGCTCGAAGGTTTTAATTTTTCATAATGTCGGTATTCACAAAATAAAGAATGCTCAAGGTTTTTTTTATTTCGGTATTCTCAAATTAGAAAATGCTCAAGGTTTTTTTTTTTATAATGTTGGTATTCACAAATTAAAGAATGTTCAAGGTTTTTTTATAATGTCTGTATTCACAAAATAACGAATGCTCAAGGTTTTTTTTATAATGTCTGTATTCACAAAATAAAGAATGCTCAAGGTTTTTTTTTTATAATGTTGGTATTCACAAATTAAAGAATGTTCAAGGTTTTTTTTATAATGTCTGTATTCACAAAATAAAGAATGCTCAAGGTATTTTTTTATAATGTCTGTATTCACAAAATAAAGAATGCTCAAGGTTTTTTATTTATAATGTCGGTATTCACAAAATAACGAATGCTCAAGGTTTTTTTTATTTTATGTCTGTATTCACAAATCAAAGAATACTGAAGTTTTTTTTTTTTACAATGTTGGTATTTACAAAATAAAGAATGCTCAAGGTTTTTTTTTTTTTTACAATGTTGGTTTACAAAATAAAGAAGCTGGTTTTTTTTTTTTTTTTTTATAATGTTGGTATTTACAAAATAAAGAATGCTCAATTTTTTTTTTTTTTTTTTTTACAATGTTGGTATTTACAAAATAAAGAATGCTCAAGGTTTTTTTTTTTTTTTTTTTTTTTTACAATGTTGGTATTTAAAATAAAAGAATCTCAGTTTTTTTTTTTTTTTTTTTTTTTTTTTTTTTTTTTTTACAATGTTGGTATTTACAAAAATAAAGAAATCTCAAGGTTTTTTTTTTTTTTACAATTGGTGTAAGTTTACATAAAAAGAATGCTTTCAAGTAATCAATGTTGGTATTTACAAAAATAAAGAATGCCTCAATTGGTTTACAAAATGTTGGGTCAATGTTGGTATTTACAATAAAGACTGCTCAAGGTTTAACAATTTTTTTTTTTTGTTGGTATTTACAAAATAAAGAATGCTCAAGGTAATTTAATTTTTTTTTTTTTTTTTACATACAAAGAATGCTTTTTTTTTTTTTTTTTTTTTTTTCAAGGTTTACAATGGTGTTGGTATTTACAAAATAAAGAATGCTCAAGGTATTTACAATGTGGTAATATTTACAAAATAAAGATGCTCAAGTGTAATACAATTGGTATTTCAAAATAAAGAATGCTCAATTTTTTTTTTTTTTTTTTTTTTTTTACAATGTTGGTATTTACAAAAATAAAGAATGCTTTCATAAGGTTTTTTTTTTTTTTTTTTTTTTACAATGTCGGATTTTTTTTTTTTTTTTTACAATAGAATGCTCAAGGTATGTCGGTATTTCAACAAGGTTTTTTTTTAAAGAATGCTCAAAGTTTTTTATATAATGCCGGAATTCACAGATTGAAGAATTCTGTTTTTTTTTATATATATTAATGTCGGTATTCACAAGTTAAAGATGCTCAAAGTTTATTTTTATAATGTCGGTATTCAGAAATTAAAGAATTCTCAAGGTTTTTTTATAATGTCGGTATTCACAAATTAAAGAATGCTCAAGGTTTTATATATATTATATATATATATATATATATATATATATATATATATATATATATATATATACATATATATATATAATGTCGGTATTCAAAAAATCATAGAAAAATGCTCAAGGCTTTTTAATGTAAGTATTCACATAAAAATATGCGCAAAGTTATTTTTATTTATTCATGTTATATATTGTATTGATGGCTGTATGCTATTCAGAATGTTTTAGTAATGAATACGCTTACGTTTTTTTTTATGGGGTAGCTCGTCTCGGGCCTAGTGGTCATCTGGCCCCCTTAATCCCCCCCCCCCCCCCCCCCCCCCCCCTACCCCCCCCCCCCAACCACATCCCCTCCACCCTCCATCAAAGTTTTATGCATTGGATTCTTTCCCCTTAAGCACAGCTACACGAAGTCCATTAATTATTCGCTTCCAGAACATGTCTAAGGATATTTTTATTTCTATGTGCGGTTCATGTTTTTACTGGGGAGAGAAGAAAGGCCAGTACAGTGCAGTGAATAACTTGCAAAATATTGTTAGCTTGTTGTTTGTAAATAATTCATCCCTTTTTTTTCATTGGTTCTCTGCAACGTTTCCCGTTTGAGCACCATTTAGGTGAAGTAGTGTACAGGTGGAGAATAGTCTTTGAATTTTGTTTTACCTTCGCAAGACTTGACTAAGTTTATAAAGTACACGGACAATTTCGAATAAATATGACATTGAATTCATCTATAAAGTTAATGGATATTTTTGGTAAGGGTATTTATGCGAATATCCCAGAGGTTTGAATCATGACCAATAATCGTGGGATTTCTTTGCTGTCGTCATGTTGTGCTTTTTTTTTTTTTTTTCCCAACCAGTCACTGAGCGCTGTTGGTGGTGCTCTTAATGGACCTTTTGAAACCTGTGCCATGATTGGAAAAATTTGTCCAAAATTCGTCGGGGAAAAAATGCTTTTATTTCTTTCCCGCGTTGCTTTTATCGTCTGCATTCGGCCGAAGAGAACTTGTTGTTTTAACAAGAGAGAACTCTTAGTATTTTTGTAGGTTGCTTTGTGCGGCCCATATTAATATGTTTGCAGACTTTTTGCGCAAAACCTTCGCACGGCCTTGGGATTGATACGACCTCGTGTACCTGGGTATATACCAATCTGAAGAAGGGCTAGCTTGCATCCACATTTCATTAGACAGCCAAAGGCTAAAACGGTTAGTGTTATAGCGAGACCGTTTTACGTTAGGGGGAAAGGCCGAAGTAACACGTCGCTTTACATACATACATACATACATCATATGTATGTATATATATATATATATATATATAGATATATAATATATATATATTATATGTATCTGTCTATCTGTCTAATCTATTTCTATCTATCTATCTATCTATCTATCTAATCTATCTATAATATATATATATATATATAATATATATATATATATTATATATATATAGGTAACAAAAAAACTGGCATTTTTGAACCGACTGTAATCTGTGCAGTTTTTTTTGTTGCATGACGAAGCCCCAGCTTCCAGTTTCTTTCCAGCTTCTTTCCAGTTATTTCTCCTTGCAACCCGCAGCACCTCCTTGTTTGTGTATAACTGCGTTCGCTATTAACCATTAGCACTGTATACGTGTTTACAGTTTATTTACAGTACTTTTGATTATTCTAGCATCATGCTGTACATTTTCTTAACATGTGACATTGTAGTTGACAATATGTTTTTTTTTTACTCGTTTCATGTACACGACTGTGAGACACACAAAAATTATACTTACATCTTAAGCTATATAATATTTTCATATTTTAGTACAGTATTGTTTGCTCGAGTGACGCAGCTCAGCTTTTAAATATAATGTTTATATTGTTCAGTACTCAGTTTGGATAAAGTGTATATATGCATTTTTATGGGCACCGTGATTGCTGATATTGAGTAACAGATACAGCACACACACACACACACACACACACACACACACACACACACACACACACACATATATATATATATAGATATATATATATATATGATATATATATATATTATATATATGATATATATAGTATATATATAATATATATATATTATATATATATATATATTATATATATATATATATATTTATATATATGTATGTATGTATAAATGTATGTGTATGTATGTATGTATGTATGTATATATAATCATGTGTGCGGACACTCACTGAATTAATTTTTACTATAATTGTAGCATGTGAATATTCTATGTTGCATTACATATCAGATATGTATATTCAGGTACCATTTCAATAAAGAATTACCGTAGTCTGTACCGATTTATAAACGGTATTTTTTGCAATCACGCAAGATAAGGCTAATAATCGTCCGGGAACAGTTCAGTAATTTACTTATCGTTGAGATAAAAGGCAATAATGTTTGTTGATATAAAAATATTGAAATTAATCGAACGTTCATATGTTTTTTCCAGTGGAACGTATTTGACGTTCAGATTACAGACGTATTGCAATTTCCATGAATTAATTTAAGTGAACCAAATACATAGAAATGAAATAAAAAGGTAATGAAATACCAGCGTTTGATATGTGTAGAATCTTTCTCTGCTTTAAGTGGGATGAATAATTTTTTTAGCTATTTAATGGAGCAAGAGGATTTTACTGGAAGAATTGAGTAAAACGGCTCTTGTGCATTTACCGTAAGCCATATGCTTGCCACTGCAGGCATTGGAGGCATGTGAATTGAAAATACTAATGGAAGCTTGGCCCCAAAACCCGTGAAAAGAAGGAACTTAGCATGGACTGCTATACAGGCAAACGCGTTTTTGTAAAATTATATATATATATATATATAATATATATATATATAATATAATATATATATATAATATATATCTATATATATATATTATATATTATATATATATATATATATATATTATATATTGTATGTATATATATAGATATATATATAGATATATATATATATATATGTTATATATATAAATATATGTATATTATATACTTATATCTATATATATAGTATATAGTAGTATATATATATATAGTAATATATACATATAAACATTTATATTCATATAAAATACTTAAATATTATATATATATATATAGAATATATATATGTATATACTCTATATAAATAATATATATAAAATATGAAAATGATATACATGTAAAATATATGTATATATATATATATATATATATATTTGATATTAATATAATAAATATATGTATTTATATATATACACACGTACATATAAACACCTAGTATATACTTTATTTCAACTTGGTATGTGTCCCCCATATTGGGGTAGTGCCATCAGTACGCATTGCGCGGTGCACTGTAGGCTTTACTTAAGGTTCTTTCATCGTCCTTTCCTCCCCTAGCTGCACCCCATTTCATTCCTTTTGCTGTACCTCCGTCCGAATTCTCTTTCTTCTCTCTGACTTTAAAATCCTTTACTCTGAAGCCCCTTTTCAGTGCTGAATGACCACATAGGTCCCAGTACTTGGCCTTTTGGCCTAGATCCTAATTTCCAATTCCAGTTCCTGGTAATGTGTCTGGCTGGTTTGACTGAAGACTGTACCTCCTTGTCTGTGTACGCGTCGTCTGCAGTAAGATAGAGAGATTTTGAGGACTTGGCTTTGGACTGGCGACACTTTCTAGACCTAGAGCGAGGTGAGCGTTGATCTTAAAATGAGTCTTTTGACGTCATTGCCTTAGTATTTTATTTCTGTGAATTTACTTGAATTGAAAAGGCATTACAGTTCTGTTAAATTCTTGATTCTCTCTCTCTCTCTCTCTCTCTCTCTCTCTCTCTCTCTCTCTCTCTCTCTCTCTCTCTCTCTCTCTGGATTATGCTCTGATATCTCATAAGTTATTTTAAGGTGTTTGTGATGAGTCTCGTTGGTCTGACCGCTCTCTCTCTCTCTCTCTCTCTCTCTCTTTTGTATTGATATCTCCCTAGTTATTTCAAGACCTTGGGATAATATTCGTTGGCCAGACTTCCAGCTTAGCGCTTTCATGCGCATTCTGGTAATTGCTTTTGTTCATTGTTCAGCAGACGTTTCCTTCGTTCTTGTTGTGGGGGCTCCACAGGTATTTTCCTCCCTTCTCTTTCATCATGTTGCCCATGACAATAGCCCCTCGTTCTTTTCTCTCCCGTTCCTGCTTTTGTTTGTGAATTGCGGTTATTTTTGCTGGGTTTATTAATCACTCAAGTCTTCTCGTGCGAATTGTGTAGCTCGGTCTCTTCCTCCAATTAGTTGGTTGTTGATTTTCCTTTTGTGCGCTCAAATTTTGTTTCTGTGAGGCGCCGTGAAAGGGTAATTCGATTTAAAAGTTAATTCAGTGACATTTTGGGATTCAGGTTGCGTCTTGAACAGGAGCGCCTCAGTGGCGTGGTCGGTATGGATTTTTCCTGCCACCTCGATGGCCGCGAGTTCGATTCTCGGGCGTTCCAATGAGGGGTCAGAGATGTGTATATCTGGTGTTAGAAGCTCACTCTCGACGCGGTTCGGAAGTCACGTAAAGCTGTTGGTCCCGTTGCTGAATAACCACTGGTTCCATGCAACGTAAAAACACCATTCAAACAAACAAACGAGCGTCTTGAACAGGTCACCTTGTTCACGTTGCTAAATATGCTTTTAGTTGAATGTCGAAAACTATTGTGCCTGCTTTGTCTGTCCGTCCGTCGTCAAATCTCGAAAACTACGCAGGCTAGAGGTCTACAAATTGGCATGTTGATGAACCCTTCCCCAGGCATCAAACATACCAAATTTCAGCTCTCTAGCCTCGGTAGTTTTTATTTTATTTAAAAGTTAAAGTTAGCCATAATCGTACTTCTGGCAGCGCCGTAGGTACCAATAACATAGGACACCACAGGCCCGTGGCAGAGTTTCATGGGATGCGGCTAAGAGTGTTATGGGCCGGGGCTGATGCTATTACCGGACAGAAAACTCGATTGCGCAGAAGAAACTTCGGCCCATTTTTTACTAGTTTGTTTTAGATACTACAAATTCTTATAGAAATATAGCTACATGGATATGCACATACAGAATTATATATATATATATATATATATATATATATATATATATATATATATACATACATGAATAACTTGATCACGAAGTATATAAAACATGATGCTATGTATAAATAAAGGTTTTTTGCCTCGAAGGAAAAAATGAAAAAGTGAGATAGCCAAGTACTTTCGGTCCTGTTCGGACCCTTTACTGAACAGGACCGAAAGTACTTGGCTATCTCGCTTTCTCATTTTTTCCTTCGTGGCAAAAAACCTTTATTTATATACTATACATAATTATATATATATATATATATATATATATATATATATATATAATATATATATATATACTATCTGCAGTATGACCCTCAAACATCAATTCAGGAATGCCGAAGACACATGGATGTTTTAAAAGATATATTCATTAAGAAACGTTTCGCACATGACTATGTGCATCATCAGTCTGAAAAATGACAAAATAATAACATTAAAAATACTAAAAATACACAGGATTCTTAAAATGACAATTAAAAACATTAAAAGACTAAAAAAGAAGCAAAGTAAAAACAACTGCTGTTACACCAACCTTCTTTTAATGTTTTTAATTGTCATTTCAAGAATCCTGTGTATTTTTAGTATTTTTAATGTTGTTATTTTGTCATTTTTCAGACAGATGATGCACATAGTCATGTGCGAAACGTTTCTTAATGAATATATCTTTTAAAACATCCATGTGTCTTCGGCATTCCTGAATTGATATATATATATATATATATATATATATATATATATATATATAATATATATATATATATATATATATATATATATATATATAGTTAATGTGTTTGAACGGAAAAGCAGGAGAAAAAAGGAAGAAATTGCTGGAATTATCGTTCAATTGGATTTGTAATTTTTATCCTCAGTTATTTTTCCCCCCCGAGTCCCTTTTATGAGGATGATACACGAAAAATGTTCTCTCTCGTATAATTTGTTGCTCCGCACTTTTACTTTCCCCGATGCATTAATCATATTCTAATATTTTATGGCGCAACGGAAATGAGCGTTAAAGTTGCATTCTAATTAGACATAACTTTTTGTTTTAAGGTCGGAAATCGAATTTGTCTTTGAAATTGTAGGTAATTTTATTTCGCTTTCCTCTGAATCATGGGGCTTTTTAGTTTTCTGTTAAGGAAAACTGTTGAGATGGCTGTTTGTCTGTCCGTCCGCACTTTTGTCTGTCCCCCCTCGGATCTTCAAAACTACTGAGGCTAGAGGGCTGCAAATTGTTATGTTGATCATCCTCTATCCAATCATCAAACATACCAAATTGCAGCCCTCTAGTCGCATTAGTTCTTTTATATTTTATTTTAAGGCAACGTTATAGAACAGGCCACCACAGGGCCTTGATTAAAGTTACCTAGTCCGCGGCTCATACAATATTAGACGCTATATAGAAAACTCGATTGCGTTGATGAAACTTCGGCGCATTTTGTTACGTGTTTTTGTTCAGCTTCATTTTGCTCATTAAATTGTATCATCTTTTGACTAACCAGCCATTTTCTTTCTTTATTTACAGATGTTGACCCTATCTTCCGAAAGGTATGTGGTTTTCTTACCACTGTGTTACTCTAGTTTTATCTTGTAGTTTGTACTGCCTTCTTCTTCGTCGCCACTCGATGTAAACATTGAAGTCGGGTAAGAAGGCATCGTTCAGTCAGTGAATCTGACTTGAATCAGTTAGTCGGTGATTCTGACTCGAATTAATTCGTCAGTGAATCTGACTCGGAATCATTCAAGTAAGGCATCGTTCAGTGAGTGAATCTGACTCGAATCATTCAGTCGGTGATTCTGACTCGGAATCATTTAGTCACTGAATCTACTTGAATCAATTAGTCACTGATTCTGACTCGAATCATTCAGTCAGTGAATTTGACTCGAATCATTCAGTCAGTGATTCTGACTCGAATCACTCAGTCAGTGAATTTGACTCGAATCATTCAGTCAGTGAATCTGACTCGGAATCATTCAGTCGGCGAATCTCTCTCGAGATTCTAAGATGGACTTTGATCCATAAAAGCAACAGAAATCTGGTCTTTCAATTCACATTTCTGTGTGTCTACAGGTGCATCAAAGAAACGGGTCTTTTAATGTGTACTTTTGTTCACGTAGAGGTGTGACATACAAGTGGTGTTATGGTGTATTTTATATATATACTAACAGGTGTAAGAAAGAACGTGGTCTTTCCAAGGTTTATTCTATCCGTGTTAAGATGTGGTTGAGATCGCGTCTTATTAAGGTGTATTTTTATCTAGGTGTATGCGTATTATACGTTTTTTATGTATATACTTTATTTATGCAAAAGTGTAGTACTCGATTTATGGTCTGTCATTCATTTTACCATATACTTTGTTGTTTTCTTGTGTTTTTATATTTGTGCATGCCATATATTACTTCCTGTTTGCTTTCATGCAGGAAATGTATTTGTTTGATATCTTGTCGTAGAGAGTATTGCAAATTCATTGTCATTTGTAGCAGACTCCTTTAGCACAGGGTAAATGACAAGACATTATCCAGAATGATGCAAATTGTCTGAAGGAAATTTTTTTTATTCTTATTTTTTTATTTTTTTTATTCTTTTGAAAATCCTGTATTTCATTACAGCGTTATCTTTTTTTTTCTTTTTTTTAATCAGGGATTATTTTTTATTTTGATTTAATGCCATTTCAAGATTCAAGATACAAATCTTTTTCAAGATGCAAGATACGATTCGATTAGATCATTGTTTATCTTTTTTAAAAATCATGGATTATTTTTTAATTTTGATTAAATGCCGTTCCAAGATTCAAATCGTTTTCAAGATTCAGGATACGATTCCATTACATCATTGTTTATCTTTTTTTAAAATCGGGGATTATTTTTTTTTAAATTTTGTGATTGAATGCCTTTTCAAGATTCAAGATACAAATCTTTTTCAAGACGCAAGATGCGGATGTTTTGCAGATGTGCAGTTCATTCAGAATGGTATGCCACGTCACTGTTCACTTTGTTTATTGTGGAATTCATAATTATTTGTGAATTTTAGTCCTATTAACCGAGAGTACGATTGTATATTGGAAATATTGTTGCACTAACATATTTTTTATTTGCCCAATCGTCTTGGCGGGATTTCCTGTGACCACTTATCTAAATAGATAAATAGATTGCATTTTGCATTATTATTTTTTCTAAGATTTTTTTCGCCATTCTATGGGTTTTTCAGTTTCCAGTTGTATTTTCTGGATAATGTCTTAATGTCTGTGAATTGGAAAACTAATTGATGCTTTCTATTACAGCAAAGACTCTTAAGATAACGATAATCAGATAACGATAATTGACGGTTTTAGTAATTCCGGCGTTTCGGACAATTTTCATTTTTTCTTAGAAATCGGTCGGTTGTCGAATGTCGTCTCGTCTCTTTATTTTCGTGTCGGACCATAATAACCTAGATGTTGTGACGCCAGTTTTAAAAGACACAATCAATCAATTATATGCGATTTATATCATCGTCTGACTGCTTTTGAGTTTAGTATCTTAACAATGCGAATGTTGTTTGGTGAACAGCAGTGATAAATTCCAGCTGTTAATTGCGGTTTTTTGGCGTCATTTTGAAGTTCAAGTTCGAAGAGGAAGTCTGTGGAAACCCAGAATTCCCGGATTTTGGCGCCGCCGATCTTGCTGAATTAAAGGAAAGGTAAAATCCTCATTGTTTATAATGAATGATTTTTTTTCTTTTTTTTTATGAAAAATAGTGTTATATATGTATGAGATGGAAGTAAATTCGATTTTTTCAAAGAAGGCTGGTATATTCTTAGAAATTTCCACTGTAAATATTCATCACTTTTGGTAGTCATTAGAGCGGTATCAGAATTTGAAGCTTAGAAAATGTATTTTATAAGTGTAATTATTTTCGCACCTTCCTCCTTTTCAAAGGTCATCGATCGTTCCTTCCGCGTCGTCGCTCGCTGGTTGGAAGTTTCGAAAACGCCTCTATTACTACTATGGTAGATTCCTGAAAGTATACCTCAGGAGAGATAGAACATACATCCTGCCTATGTGAACTCTCGAGGGAGACTGAGAGTGTTCAGCCCTGTGATTGGCTTATCAATAGCCAATCACGAGCGTCGTAAGGAACTGGCCTCGACATCAAATGCACGGTTGGTGTGAATCTACTATACTACATCGTCGAATGTGAAAGGCAGATTCTACATGGAGTGTAATAAGGTAAGTCGGCATCATCAGGTTGGTATGGTCTTTGCTTGGCACTTGGGTGGCCACGATTTTGATTTTCGGTCATTCCATTGAGGTGTCAGAGATGTGTATTTTTGGTGTTAGAAGCTCACTCTTGACGTGGTTCGGAAGTCACGTAAAGCTGTTGGTCCCACTGGTTCCATGCAATGTAAAAACACCATACAAACAAAATTTATGCGAATAGAATGTGGTGAAAAGGGGCGAGCTAGGCTTAATGCTAAAGGCAGCTTTCATAGTAGTGGTAAAGTCGCCACCTTCTTCTGTAAGAGATGAAGACGAATGGCTGAGTCTAGCTTACAGTTTTGTAATTGTTGATGCTTTGTGAGGAGGCCTCCCTTGCTGTGTCAAAGGATATAAACTCGGCCCTGAATGGATATAATAAATGATATAAACTCGTCCTTGAATGGATGTAATTTGTAAGAGGCATTTTTAAATGAATTTTTCCTTTTTTTTTGGGGGGTGGGGTGTCGGGGCCGGCAGGGGCCGCCAGGCTACATGATGTCATTTGCATCAGGTTGAAACTGTGTCCAGGGGAGTGTTTCCTAATAAGTAAAAACCCGCGTAGGGTGGTAGTGCCGTCAGTGCACCTCACACGGTGCACTGTAGGCATTCATTAAGGTTCTTTGCAGCGTCCCTTCCTTAGGGCCCTAGCTGCAACCCCCTTTCAATCCTTTTACTGTTCTTCCGTTCATATTCTCTGTCCTTCAACCCTCTCCCTACAACTGTTTCATACTAGTGCAACTGAGAGGTTTTCCTCCAGTTTCACTTTTCAAACCTTTTTACTATCAGTCTCCGTTTCAGCGCTGAATGGCGTCATAGGTCCCAGCGCTTGGCTTTTGGCCTACATTCTCTATATTCTACTCTATCAGTAGCCTACATTCTATATTCAAGTCCATTAATAGCCTGCATTCTATATTCTAGTCTATCAATAGCCTACACTCTTTATTCTAGTCTGTCAGTAGCCTACATTCTATATTCAAGTCCATTAATAGCCTACATTCTATAATTCAAGTCCATTAATAGCCTACATTCTATATTTAAGTCCATTGATTACCTACAATCTATATTTTAGTATATTAGTAGTCTATATTCAAGTCCATTAATAGCCAACATTCTAGTCTATTAATAGGTAAACAGTGGGATTTGAACGGGACAGAAAATACCTGGGCCAGATATTGGAATTTAACAAAGCCAGGAAATAGATTGAGTCTTTTTCCCAGTTGCCTGTGGATATATATATTCTATGAGGTGGAAAGTGTCTCTCCGAGAGGTTTGTATCAGGTAGAAATTGTACTGGAAATAGGATTTTTTCCTAGGTAAGAATGGATTTAATTTAAATCAGGCAGAAACTATTTTGGCCAAGTTTTTTTTTTATTTCTTTTCCAGAGGACATAATATTTTTAAGGCATTATTATTCTATAAGAGAATATTTTACCCCTCCGTTTCACAAGATAAAATCAGTAGCAGGTAAAAAAAAGTGTTTGAGCGAGAGTGTTTTTTTCCCCATTTAGTGTGGATGTAATTACCTTGCATTGGGCAGAAAATGTCTGGGAAGAGATGTTTTCCTGGAGATTTTGTGTTGGGCAGAAAGTGTCTGGCAAGAGATTTTTTCCTGAGGATTTTGTGTTGGGCAGAAAGTGTGCTAGCAAGGGATTTTTTCTTGGAGATTTTTGTGTTGGGTTGAAATTTTCTGGTAAGAGATTTGTTTTACCTGTGGATTTTGTGTTGCGCAGAAAGTGTAGCAAGATGATTTTTTCCTGGAAAGATTTTTTGTTGGGTTTGAAATTTTCCTAAAGAGAGGGGATTTTCTGTGTTGGGCAGAAAGTGTGCTAGCAAGGGATTTTTTCTTGGAGATTTTTGTGTTGGGTTGAAATTTTCTGGTAAGAGATTTGTTTTCCTGTGGATTTTGTGTTGCGCAGAAAGTGTCTAGCAAGAGATTTTTTCCTGGAGATTTTTGTGTTGGGTTGAAATTTTCTGGTAAGAGATTTGTTTTCCTGGGGATTTTGTGTTGCGCAGAAAGTGTCTAGCAAGAGATATTTTCCTGGGGATTTTTGTGGGGTTGAAATTTTCTGGTAAGAGAGTTTGTTTTCCTGGGGATTTTGTGTTGCGCAGAAAGTGTCTAGCAAGAGATATTTTCCTGGGGATTTTGTGTTTGGGGAGAAAGTGTCTAGCAAGAGATTTTTTCTCTGGAGATTTTGTGTTGGGCAGAAAGTGTCCTGGCAAGAGGTTTTTTCCTGAAGATTTTGTGTTGGGCAGAAAGTGTCTAGCAAGAGATTTTTTCCTGGAGATTTTTGTGTTGGGCAGAAAGTGTCCTGGCAAGAGATTTTTTCCTGGAGATTTTGTGTTTGGCAGAAAGTGTCCTGGCAAGAGATTTTTACCCTGGAAATTTTGTGTTGGGAAGAAAGTGTCCTGGCAAGGAATTTTTCCTGGAGATATTGTGTTGGGCAGAAAGTGTCTAGCAAGAGATTTTTTTTCCCTGGAGATTTTGTGTTGGGAAGAAAGTGTCCTGGCAAGGAATTTTTCCTGGAGATATTGTGTTAGGCAGAAAGTGTCTAGCAAGAAATTTTTTCCTGGTGATTTTGTGTTGGGCAGAAAGTGTTTGGCAAAAGATGTTTTCCCTGGAGATTTTTTATTGGGCAGAAAGTGTCTGGCAAGAGTGTTTTTTTTCCTGGAAATTTCCTTCCAGTGAAACTGGAAAGTTTCTGTTCGGCATAAATCGTCCGGCGGAGAAATATTTCTCCAGCTTAGCCCTGGAATGATTTGTAACAGGAGGCGGCAGAGAGCGGCCGAGCTGTCAACTTTTAAAGCGCGCATTTTGCATGGCCGATAAAATAATGAGTCGGGGTTTTCTTCAGATGAAAATTCCAAATTAACAACACGACGTATGCTTTTGGTATGCAAATTCGACCAAGTTCCGCCGACTGGTTTAGCAGCGAAAGTTTTGATTGCATTAACTTGATCCAATTGTTTGGTTAAGAGGAAAGACTGAAAATTTGATTATTCCGATGCAAATTGCGCGTTTGAAAGAAGTATTGCGTCATGAGTTTGGAATTCATCAAGTGCTATGATAGCAGAATTTGGATCTTTTTATTTTTTCCTCTCTCTCTCTCTCTCTCTCTCTCTCTCTTCTCTTCTTGCTTCTCTCTACTCTCTCCTCTCTCCTCTCTCTCTCTCTCTCTCTCTCTCTCTCTCTCTCTCTCTCTCTCTCTCTCTCTCTCCTTTTGTTTTCGTAAAGCCCCCCAGTTTTACCTCGATGCGTAAATGAAGCACCAAAAATTCGAATTTCTGTTCATTCCATATATATTACGAATGATTTAATTATTTCAGGGGTCATAAATGAAAAATCACGGTTCGTTTTCAAAAATTATTGGAATGTTTTATTGACATTTCTGATGGAGGTTGATTTATTGTACAAATGGACGTGACAAGGTGATTGAAAGTATTTTTGTGTGAAAGTGGGAAATAAAAATGCATAACTGTTTTGTTGTTGTTTGTTTGTCGTTTCAAGCGATTCATGAAAATTAACTGTTTAATGAAGCAAATCACCAGTTCCTGAGTTTTTTTTTTTCGCTTACTCTGGGAGTAAGCCTACGAACTACTTTGTTCTAGTTGTTGTTGTTCTTATTGAGGGGGGGGGGGGTGGTAGGAAAGCTTAAGCAGGTCTAAAAAAGGTCTTTCGCATTGACTTGAAGATACGAGAGCTATAGGATAGGATATTTACGATTTGTTTAGTAGAATGAAAATGTAAAAATTAAATAATGTGCATGTTAAACAGTACAGACAAATTATTTCTAATAAGTACAGTGTATGTATTTTCCTTGGTGAAACAACGCTCCATATGAATTTTTTTAGCACGCGCCCCGAGTAAGCTTGTGGTCGGATCAAACCTTGTTTATGAAAAACCTTAATAGACGATTACTCTTTTGGAAAGAATAACATTCTTGAAGTGTCATTAGAAAAGTAATAAAAACTTAAGGTTTTTTTTTTATTAGTATTATTCTTGTTTACCAGAATTGAATTGTTATATTTCGTGAAGGTATAATAAGAAAGATTGATTCTCCTATTGTTAGGTAAAGCTACATTCAATTTGGGTTTTTTTCAGTTGCTCAATCAATAGAAACAAACTGTTAGAAGAGTCGGAAATGGAACAGCTACTGTTGCTGAGGAGTTGTAAACATATAATATATATATATATATATATATATATATAGATATATATATATATATATATATATATATATATATATATATTATATTATTTAATATATATGTAGAAACCTACTGTTCACTTTTTTACCAGATACATATGCAACTATATATAATATATATATATATATATATATATATATATATATATATATAAATGTGTGCAAGTTATGTAAATATGTATACAAACATATATACATTTACAATTTATATATACAAGCAAATAAAGGTAATGCCACGGAGGAAAAATGAAAAGACGAGAAATGCCTCAAGTAGAGGGTCGTGTAGACCGAAAGATCTCGACATTTCCCATTTCCCGTCTTTTCATTTTTCCTCCGTGGCACTACCTTTATTTATACATAGCATCACGTTTTTTATACTTCGTGATCAAGTTATTCATATATATATATATATATATATATATATATATATATATATATATATATATACATGGATACACACGCGCACACACAAATCCACGGCATGGCCCTCCGTGCAGAAAACAAGCAGCCAAAGAATGTGGCCGGGCCGGGTGGGGGGGAAGTACAGCTTAACCTTGAAGGTAAGGCTAAAAACGGCTCCTCAGAGGATGAATGGTTTGTAAGAGTCTGGAAAAGCGGATGCAGGGCTAACGTTTCTTATATTAGCTTTGGGATAAGAAAATGGAAGAAGACGGAATTTTTTTTTTTAGAATTCGCTTGAATAATAATAATAATAATAATAATAATAATAATAATAATAATAATAATAATAATAATAATAATAATAATATGCTTTATTTGAGCTCAGGGTCATATACAATGAATATACAAAATGCAGACAGTAACATAATCAATCTAGATACACGAGACATGATAAAAAAAAGAAAATGAATAATCGGCACTTATTCACAAAATAGCTGAGGTAGCATAAAAGCTAGTAATCATAATACTGGTAATAACAGTAATGATATTGATGAGAAAAAAAAATCTGAGCTCGAAATAGAAATGTCAGACGGAGAAAGAAACGTTATTGGTACGTGTTTCCATTTGATCCCTTCGTTGGGATAGTGCACAAGGCGTGATCCGACCTCCGGCTTACTCGAGGCACGTGCTAAAATCTGCGGTCGTATAGAGCGCTGTTTCACCAACGAAAATTAAAGTAAATACGCTATATTTTATTAGAAATCGTTATTCTGTACTATTTAACATGTACGTTATTGATTTTTTACATTTTCATTCTAATACATAAATCATGAATATCCTATCCTAAAATACCTGTCTCTTTAACCCAACGCGAAATGCCTTTACCATAGACCTTTCCTAACTCCCCAACAAGAACAACAACAACAACAACAAACTCATTTGTAGGCTTACTCCCCGACTAATCGAAAAACAATTTTCACATTGGAAAATGTTTAAGAAGTATTTCTATTATGTAGGTTATTGCATAGATATATAAAAAATGCAAAAGAGCATGTTATCTTAGTTTTTGTCATTTCAGCAATTGAAAGACCTAAATATTACAAATTTTCTTTTACCAGCCATGAGACAGGGTTTGCAATAGAGGCCACAAGGCCTGAAAATATCTCACTTTAAAAGACCGAAGCCCTTTGGCAACTTGCATGTAAGTTACGAACTTTATTATCGGCCATTTTCCCTGGTAGCTACGCCATGGTCACATTATTCCCGTGTTTAGGGGACGAAAATGCATTATAATTACAGCTCTTATATTTGGTCATGGACTTCTATGTTATGCTCCTGCCAGTAAGAGTATGGACGCGAAGTGTGCAGTTGATAATTTATTAGCATAGGGAATTCGATTAAAACTTATTTAGCAAGTTATACCTGTCCATTATGTATGTATGTAT
>NC_061088.1:83803890-83811390 GCF_015104395.2 Macrobrachium nipponense
TCTCTCCCCCACCCCCTTCCTCTCCCCCTCCCCCTCCCCATCCCCCTCCCCCACCAAGCTCATGACAAGTAAATAAACGCTTCTATTTTCGCAACCCGTTCCACTTTCGCCGTATACGTCGATTAGAGGTTGTTTTTTTTTTTTTTTTTTTTTTTTTTTTTTTTTTTTTTTTTGGATAGCTTGCGTTCTCTTCTTTCTGCCTGAATGAAATGACCGGTTTCGGGGAATTTCCCCTTTGTTCTTTACCGACGCAAAGATAGTTTATTTGGCGAGCAGTTTTATTTATCAATGCCCGGCGTTTGATATTGCTTTTTCTTTTCCATGAGGCTTTTGAGACCGGATCGGCGCGGTGTCGTCTGGCCGGTCGTTTCTGTGACTTTCTCCACTTTGAAACGCTTGCGAGATCCAATCGAATAAAGAATACGAAGACTGGATTTGTCACGACTGTTATCTGTAGTGTCGTTCTGCCTCTGAGGTGAAACCCCCCCCCCCCGCCCCCCCCTTTTGTTATTTATTCGCAGAATAGAGAATACAAGGAGTTAACACATTACAACTGGTATTTATAGTTCTGTTATTTGTGTTTTTGCCCTTGAAATACATATATCCTTTCTCGACCTATTCACAGAATAGAGGATATATACCTGCACTGAACATAATCTAAGGGTTATTTATAAGTGTAGTTCTGAAAAATAAATTTCTGTTCATTTAAAAAGTAATATTTAGGAATGCTGAACTATTCTTTCAACTCTTCGGTTTTTCCCTCTCGTCGCTTCTTCATTTCATCTGTTCTTCGTCGGACGAGTCGGTTAAGTGCTCGACTACCGATCTCAGGGTCTGTGGGTTCGACTCCCGCTCTGCCAACGCACAGAACCGGAGGAATTTATTTCTGGTGATAGAAATTCATTTCTCTATGTGGTTCGGATCCCAGAATAAGCTGTAGGTCCCGTTGCTAAGTAACCAATTGGTTCATAGCCACGTCAAAATATCTAATATTTCGGGCCAGCCCTATGAGAGCTGTTAATCAGCTCAGTGGTTTGGTTAAACTAAGATATACTTAACTTTTCCATTACTTCCTACCAGTTTGATATCCTTGGTTATCAACCTAGGCTCGCTCCTCAGTCAAAACTGTTTCTCGTGGAACCTGCTTTGATTGGCACCAATTTGTGCCAAACCGGTAGTATGTGTATTAGTTACGCTATATCTGTATATCGGCCAGTATCCGCATTTCTTAGAAAGTAGGATTCTGTCTTGATGTTCTTTTTCTGTCAGTGTCTTTGTCTGTGATATTCTCTTCGTTCGTGTTCTGTGTATTTCACACATGACAGCGCTGTTTTTGTTAACTAGTTCCACATTGAGAAACATTCCCACACATCATGCATTAACCCGTTAATGCATATTAATGTCAGTTTTCCTAGTTGCGCGAGATCAAGAAACTTCTTAAGAGATGACTATAATTGTGCATAGTAATTTTCACAAATAGCTACGAATATCGTTTAATTATCAATTCGCTCTGCTTTGAAAATGACACCGAGAGGGAATTACGATTGAGGAGTGATTCATTACCCAAGAGAATCGAACTTTAGAAAATGACTGGCAACCTTCGACCTCGGAGGTGAAGTACGCGTCACTGAAGTCGTAGGTTGTCAATGTAGAGAGTTCGAATCTCTTGGTGATGAAGCGTTATTTCCGAGGCAGAGTGATTTGGATGATGGTTGTGAATGTAGGAAGTGTCACGGTGATCTAATGAAGGTATATAGTATTTAAGTATATTTTAGTTGATGATGGTAGTGAGGGGAAACTGAGCTGTTCCGCACCACGAGCCCCGTGTAGGAAGGTAGTGCTGTCGGTGCACCTCGCGCGTTGCGCTGTAGGCATTTTAAAGGTTCTTTGCAGCGTCCCTTCTGCCCCTAACTGCGACCTCTTTCATTCCTTTTCTGTACCTCCGTTCATATTCTCTTATCTTCCGCCTGACTTTCCAGCCTCTCGTAACATTTCAAAGTTCAACTGCTTTGAGGTTTCATCCAGTTAACCTTTCATATCATCTTACTGTCCATTTCCCTTTCAGTGTTGAATGAACTCGTAAGTCCCAGCGCTTGGCTTTTGGCCTTAATTCTGTAATCCAATCCAGGTCACACGGCGAGTTCGTCTTCATGTTTGATCATCATGCTCTAGAAACAAGTTCCATATCTACCAGTTTTCGAAGTCAAGTAATCGATCATCCAGATAACAAACGCTATATAGATAAAGCAGCCCTGTAAAAAAAAAAAAAAAAAAAAAAAAAAAACACCGTAGTCACGAGGATATTATTGACGTTTCCAAATGTTTGTTTTCCTTTAGCGGTTATTTAGGGCTCTGTTTGTTTTCACTTATTTTGTTTGGATATCATTTGTTGTCGTTGGCTACCCTACTTTCATGTAAAACAACTACAACATCGGGTCAAGGTTAATGTATGCGAGGCGAGGGGGTAAAAGCCCCCATCTCATGTTCGTTTCGCTCTGGTTTTTCAGAGTATACAGCTTCCTTCTTCAGTCACTTTCGAATTGAAAGGCTGTGGCAGGCCATTTTTTTTAATGGTATTTCTAATATATGAGTGTTGAATGTTGGAGAGCTGCTGACCTAAGTTTGGGAACTTTTCTTTTAAAAAGGGGAAAAGTCGTTCTGGAAGTGTTTATATATATATATATATTATATATATATATATATTAGTATATATATATATCGAGCTACAATGTCCTTTAAATATCTAATTCGCTCTACCTCGGAATTAATATATTTTCATATATGCTTAACCGAAGGGGAATTTTTTCTCGATTTAATAGAATTTACTGCTCTTGCGCGAACCTAAATATAAGAATTACATGGTACTCCTGCGCGACGCAGTATATTATAAATCAGGAAGCGTCAGTGGAAGCTATACCACTACAACCACGCCACGCGAGGCTAAAGGTTAATGCCGTCTCTCACCTCAAATACTTTCTCGCGCTGAAGTATTTGTGGTTGGAGGACAACAAATCAACCCGCCTCGACTCCGGTAGTTAAGTAGCGCTTTGACAACACGTAGCATTTACATAAGGTCATATCACATTTACCGTGATTCATATACATATCGAGCTACAATGTCCTTTAATATCTAATTCGCTCTACCTCGGAATTAATATATTTTCATATATTGCTTAACCGAAGGGAATTTTTTCTCGATAAGAGTTTACCTGTACTTGGGCTTGCGAACGCAGGTACATTATAAATCCAGGAACGTCAGTGGAAGCTATACCACTCAACACCGCGAGATGGCTAAAGGTTAATGCCGTCTCTCACCTCAAATACTTTCTCGCGCTGAAAGTATTTGTTGGTTTGGAGACAACATCAACCCGCCTCGACTCCGGTAGTTAAGTAGCGCTTATTTTGGACAACACGTAGCATTTACATAAGTCATATCACATTACCGTGATTCCATATACATATATCGAGCTACAATGTCCTTTAATAATCTAATTCGCTCTACCTCGGAATTAATATATTTTCATATAGCTTAACCGAAGGGGAATTTTTTCTCGATAATAGATTACCTGTACTTGGGCGCGAACGCAGGTACATTATAAATCCAGGAACGTCAGTGGAAGCTATACCACTCAACCACCGCGAGAGGCTAAAGGTTAATGCCGTCTCTCACCTCAAATACTTTCTCGCGCTGAAGTATTTGTTGGTTTGGAGACAACATCAACCCGCCTCGACTCCGGTAGTTAAGTAGCGCTTTTGACAACACGTAGCATTTACATAAGTCATATCACATTACCGTGATTCATATACATATATCGAGCTACAATGTCCTTTAATATCTAATTCGCTACTAAAGGAATTAATATATTTTCATATATGCTTAAACGAAGGGGAATTTTTTATCGATAATAGATTTACCTGTACTTGGGGCGCGAACGCAGGTACTTATAAATCCAGGAACGTCAGTGGAAGCTATACCACTCAACCACCGCGAGAGGCTAAAGGTTAATGCCGTCTCTCACCTCAAATACTTTCTCGCGCTGAAGTATTTGTTGGTTTGGAGACAACATCAACCCGCCTCGACTCCGGTAGTTAAGTAGCGCTTTTGACAACACGTAGCATTTACATAAGTCATATCAACATTACCGTGATTCATATACAATATAATCGAGCTACAATGTCCTTTAATATCTAATTCGCTCTACCTCGGAATTAATATATTTTTCATATATGCTTAACCGAAGGGGAATTTGTTTTTCTCGATAATAGATTTACCTGTACTTGGGCGCGAACGCAGGTACATTATAAATCCAGGAACGTCAGTGGAAGCTATACCACTCAACCACCGCGAGAGGCTAAAGGTTAATGCCGTCTCTCACCTCAAATACTTTCTCGCGCTGAAGTATTTGTTGGTTTGGAGACAACATCAACCCGCCTCGACTCCGGTAGTTAAGTAGCGCTTTTGACAACACGTAGCATTTACATAAGTCATATCACATTACCGTGATTCAATACATATATCGAGCTACAATGTCCTTTAATATCTAATTCGCTCTACCTCGGAATTAATTATATTTTTCATATATGCTTTTAACCGAAGGGGAATTTTTCTCGATAATAGATTTACCTGTACTTGGGCGCGAACGCAGGTACATTATAAATCCAGGAACGTCAGTGGAAGCTATACCACTCAAACCACCCCGCGAGAGGCTAAAGGTTATGCCGTCTCTCACCTCAAATACTTTCTCGCGCTGAAGTATTTGTTGGTTTGGAGACAACATCAACCCGCCTCGACTCGGTAGTTAAGTAGCGCTTTTGACAACACGTAGCATTTACAATAAGTCATATTCACATTACCGTGATTCATATACATATATCGAGCTACAATGTCCTTTAATATCTAATTCGCTCTACCTCGGAATTAATATATTTTCATAATATGCTTAACCGAAGGGGAATTTTTTCTCGATAATAGATTTACCTGTACTTGGGCGGGGAACAGGTACTTATAAATTCAGGAACGTCATGGAAGGCTATACACTTCACAAACCGCGAGGCTAAAGGTTGAACTGCCGTCTCTCCCTCATTTCTTTCCCGGCGTGAAGAATTTGTTTCTTTGGATGACCAACATCAACCCGCCTGCTCCGGTAGTTAATTAGCCGCTTTTGACAACACGTAGGCAATTTTAAACTAAAGGCAATCCATTACCTGGATTCCTTATCAATATATCGGCTACAATGTCCTTTAATATCAAATTCGCTCTACCTCGGAATTAATATATTTTCATATATGCTTAACCGAAGGGGAATTTTTTTCTCGATAATAGATTTCCTTGGTACTTGGCGGAAGGCAGGTAATTATCAATCCAGGAAACGTCAGGGGAAAAGCTTATCCAATCAACCAACCACCGCGAGAGGCTAAAGGTAAATGCCCGTCCTCAACTCATACTTTCTGCGCTTAGTATTTTTGGTTGGGGACCACAAATTCGCGGCCTTAAGTTACAGGTATCTTATCAAGAAAAATTCCCCTTCGGTAAAGCATATAAAATGAAAATTATTAATTTCCGAGGTAGAGCGAATTAGATATTAAAGGGACATTGTAGCTCGATATATGTATATGAATCACGGTAATGTGATATGACTTATGTAAATGCTACGTGTTGTCAAAAAGCGCTACTTAACTACCGGAGTCGAGGCGGGTTGATGTTGTCTCCAAACCAACAAATACTTCAGCGCGAGAAAGTATTTGAGGTGAGAGACGGCATTAACCTTTAGCCTCTCGCGGTGGTTGAGTGGTATAGCTTCCACTGACGTTCCTGGATTTATAATGTACCTGCGTTCGCGCCCAAGTACAGGTAAATCTATTATCGAGAAAAAATTCCCCTTCGGTTAAGCATATATGAAAATATATTAATTCCGAGGTAGAGCGAATTAGATATTAAAGGACATTGTAGCTCGATATATGTATATGAATCACGGTAATGTGATATGACTTATGTAAATGCTACGTGTTGTCAAAAGCGCTACTTAACTACCGGAGTCGAGGCGGGTTGATGTTGCTCACCAAACCAACAAATACTTCAGCGCGAGAAAGTATTTGAGGTGAGAGACGGCATTAACCTTTAGAGCCTCTCGCGGAGTTGTAGTGGTATGCTTCCACTGACGTTCCTGGATTTATAATGTACCTGCGTTCGCGCCCAAGTACAGGTAAATCTATTATCGAGAAAAAATTCCCCTTCGGTTAAGCATATAGATATTAATTTCGAGGTATGAGCGAATAGAAAATATAAAGGATTGTAGCTCCGATATAGTATGAATCAGGTATGTGATAGACTTATGTAATGCTTACGTGTTGTCAAAAGCCTACTTAAAGGACCGTTCGAGGCGGGTTGATTGTCTCCAAAAACAAACACTCAGCGCGAGAAAGTATTTGAGGTGAGAGATGCTTAACCTTTAGCTCGGGGGTGTGATAAGCTTCCACTGACGTCCTGGATTTATAATGTACTGCGTTCGCGCCCAAGTAAATTCTTACGAGAAAAAATTACCCTTCGGTTAAGATATATGAAAAAAAATTAATTTTCGAGGTAGAGCGATTAGATATTTAAAGGATTGTAGCTCATATATGTGAATCTACGGTAATGTGATAGACTTATTAAAGCTAGTGTTGTCAGCGCTTAACTACCGGAGTCGAGGCGGGTTGATGTTGTCTCCAACCAGCAAATACTTCAGCGCGAGAAAGTATTTGAGGTGAGAGACGGCATTAAACCTTTAGCCTCTCGCGGTGGTTGAGGGGTATAACTTCCACTGACGTTCCTGGATTATAATGTACCTGCGTTCGCGCCCAAGTACAGGTAAATCTATTATCGAGAAAAAAAGTCCCCTTCGGTTAAGCATATATGAAAATATATTAATTCCGAGGTAGAGCGAATTAGATATTAAAGGACATTGTAGCTCGATATATGTATATGAATCACGGTAATGTGATATGACTTATGTAAATGCTACGTGTTGTCAAAAAGCGCTACTTACTACCGGAGTCGAGGCGGGTTGTTGTTGTCTCCAAACCAACAATACTTCAGCGCGAGAAAAGTATTTGAGGTGAGAGACGGCATTAATGTATATGACTTATATATATATATATATATATATATATATATATATATATATATATATATATATACTGGTAAAAATGTTGTGTTACAACAGAATTCCATCTAATAAAAGGAGCCCATAAAAAACGAAAAAAACGCCAAATATATAAAGTAAATACTATATTTCAGAGACTGCTGCTCTCTTTTCTATATGTTGGCGTTTTTATGGGCTATATATATATATATATATATATATATAATATATATATATATATATATATATATATATATCACATACACGGATGTATGTATGTATGTATGTACAAGAGTATAATAGTACCCAGGCGTACCCGATCGTAGGGGTTAATGCCTTTGTGCCCCGACTGCAACAAAAGTACATGGACATACGTATC
>NC_061088.1:83816390-83823890 GCF_015104395.2 Macrobrachium nipponense
GTATCATGATAGTTACGGCTGCAGTTTGGGGTCTGAGGTGGGAGGTTGAAGCCAACATATTCTTTGGAGGCTTGAATTTCAAGTCAGTATCCCCGTGGGCTTTTTCCATGTGATAATGTTTCATCAATTAAAGAAAATAGTAATGAAATTGAGGCAAATGATATTAACGAGGATGGGGATAGTAAAAATTGAAATAAAAACTATTTTTCTTAAACTGCGATAGGCAAAATAAAAAAAAAACTATATTTCTTAAACAGGGATTGTAAAAAAAATATATTTCTTAAAAACTATTTCTTAAACTGTAATAGTCAGAATAATAATATTAAAAATACTATATTTCTTAAACTATAACAGTCAAGGTTCAATTCGACAGTGTCTGACGGATTACATAATGACTGTGCCAGCTCTAGATTTCAGTGGAAATCGGCTTCAGCCTCTACTGTAGATTACTGTAGACAGTGTCCCCCCTCCCCAGATGTAAGTGGAATACATTACCTGTAGCTTCGTTAAGTCGCTGAGAGCAGGGCTCGTTGTTTTTCTTCATCGTATTTCGTCATTTCCTTTAATGGAACAAGCATCAGCAACGGATTATCTTTTGAAACCGAATTGTAATTTAACATACCCTGCTCCAACTGTGTGTAATATGGTAAGGCGTGGGCAGGCAGCTAGGTTGCTGATCTTTCAAACTTGAGTATTTATGATATTTTGAGAAGTTACTCTGAATGAGTTAGAAGCTCTCCGTTTTCCTTACTCATGTTCTGCTTGTGTGAACTAACTAATGTTTTACGGGTGTTAAGAGTGATTTAACCGTAATCCCTACGAAATTGGGAGTCAGATTTGGACAGCTTTAACTTATTTGTACGTCGTGAGTGTATGGATTTTGTTCATAAGTAAAAAGTCTGATTTTATATATATATATATATATATATATATATATATATATATATATATATATATATATATATATATACACACACACATGGAATTCTTTGAAAAACGCTACTTACCTAATATCATTTATATTCCTGTAAAGTGGTATAGATATGTTGATGATATTTTAGCTGTTCTGCCTGCTGGTATTGATCTAAATAATTTACTCTCTAAATTAAATAACTAGGTACCATCGATTAAGTTTACTCTAGAATTGGAAAAAGACAATTGCCTCCCTTTCTTAGATGTTTTGATACATAGAGAACCATTTCAATGTAAATTCAGTATTTATAGGAAACCAACCAACAACTTAACTTATGTGCATTTCTATTCAGGCCACCATCTTAACATCAAAATATCAATTTTTTCTTCTATGTTTTTACGAGCATTGCGCATTGTCAGTCCCCAATATTTGGATCAAGAAATTGAATACATCAGAAAAATAGGGAAAGATTTATGTTATCCTTCACATATACTAGATATTTGTTATATATAATAAAGACCACAAAAAGTTTTATTGTGTAAGTAACCCGGAGAAAAAAAATTCTAAGAACATTCTCAGTTTGCCTTATGTTAACGGATTTGAAGCCATTAAATCATTGTTAAAAGCCTTTAAGGTCAACCTTGTTTTTTCCTATAATAACACACTAAAAGGAATGTTAATAAAAAATGGACCCAGAGAAAGCAACAACATAATATATAAAATTCCATGTATAGGCTGCCCCTCCTTTTATCTTGGACAGTCGAGCAAGGGCTTAGAAGTAAGATTAAAACAGCATAAATATTCTGTCAAAACTGGGCAAACATCTAACGCAGTATATATTCATTCTTTGAAGTGAAAACATCCACCACATAAATTCGATTGGTAGTTGTTATGGCCCGAGAGAGAGGTCCGCTACAGGCTCGATATTATTATAAATAAAAAAGAATTCAACACCAACAGTTGAAACTGGGGATACGAATATAGAAAGATATGCAAACACAACAAAGGTTTATTTACAAGCTTACTAATAAAGATAAATGCAGAATGGTTCTCCTATTTACATAAAAATTTACATAAAAAAGGCAAACTCTTACAATGTGTGAACTGGGGAAACGGTGGGGTAATGAAAGTACTTGCCGGCCAGTTTTGTGACTCGAAGCGATGGCCTCACAAAAGGAGAACTGAAATTGCAGACGTCTTCTTGACTCCGTATTGCAGAGAATAATGTCTATTCTTGATACTCGAAGGGCAGGAACTTCTCAAAACCTCTTGCAGAACATTTCCTCTCTGAAGTCTTGCTCTACGTCGAAATGCCTTGGTCGTCCACTCCCGGACGACTTGACCAGATCCCGATTGAACTTTTGAGCGCCTTTTTCTCTTTTATGACTCTCTGATGATCTCTTTATACGGTGACCTGGGGCCGGGGCCTGCGGGGGGAGGCGGAGCACGAACGTCACAGACTCCTGAGATTACTAGAACTTCTTAGAAGGATCTGGACGAAGTATTACATCCTCACGTCACGTCGGCGCCTGTCAAGTTCCACAACACTCCTGCCGATTCTAGAACCATCATGAGAACAGGCGCCTCCAACACAGGCGCGAAAGCCCCCGTGCTGCAGAACTTCTCGAAGATGCGTTTTCCTTTCCTTTATCTTTCTTTGCTATACAGCAACTACCATGATAGTAGTTCAGTAATTGCAAGAACAAAAGATGTCTTATCACGAAATCTTTTAGAATCTGCCATAATACAACTTACTTCCCATTGTAATTTTAATATTAGTAGTGGCCTGTTTCATTTAGACCCTTGTATTTGTAACATGCTTAAGAATGATCTCAAAGATATAATTACAGACTTAAATACAAATTAGTTGCCTTAGAGATATTTTCTTTGTATATGTATGTTTAATATGTTTTGTGAAAAAGTTTTTGTTTACCAAAGATCTGATTGTGGTCAGTTGTCGCCCTGTATAATCCTTTAATTGTCTTGTCCTTGTGTCTGAGCAGTTGGACTTAATCTTTTTGTTCTTAAATTGCACTCATGTTTATGCTTGTTTGGAAAGGTTACTCATTCTCCAGGTGTGTCGGATTCTTGGTACTAATCTCCTTATAATCCTTATCTGTCAGTTATACGACCTATCCTGTACCCTCAATTTCTCATGTAAGTCAGTTTGTCTGCTGAGTCGATAGATCTTGCAGAAACTCCGTTGTTTATTTTTCCTTCGTGGCTTATACCTTTATTTATGGATTTATCACGTTCCAACTTTCGTGATTCAGTTATATATATATATAATATATATATATATATATATATATATATATATATATATATATATGTATATATATATATATATATATATATATATATACACACACACCTACACGTACATACATACATTCATACATATGTATATATACACACACATATGTACTTATTGTGTATGCTGGCAAAAGGTAACGGGATACGCAAAAATTCAACAAATGTATGGTGATTTGTTTCAATTTATATTTTCACTATGCAAGGTTGGAGACATACCCTCCATCATCATCACCACTCTTGGTTTATAAAAAAAAATTAAAAAATCATGACCGCACCAAAAACGTCACGCTCGTTCCACTGCCATGAAAAAAGAAAAAAAAATAAGAATAGCAGAAAAACTCGAAGGAAAGAAAAGGAAAACATCCACATAGAAAGTCCAAACTCGGCGAGACTATTCAGAGGTAAATTTCGAGGCCGGAGGAGTACCAAAAAAAAAAAAAAAAAAAAAAAGGACTCCGAAGGCCGGATTCGCCCGAGACATGGCAAAAGTCGCACATTTCCAGGCGTCCCCTCTTCCTCCTCCTCCTCCTCCTCCTCCTCCTCCTCCTCCTCCTCCTCCTCCTCCTCCTCTTTTTTTCTTCTTCTTCCTCTTCCTCCTCGGCTGATGAAACCCTTCACTCACTCCCACACGCACTCTACAGACGTCGGATGATATATTTCCTGGAGGAGGAGGAGGCGCTTTGGTTGCCGCAGCCACGTTTATTCATACCGAAAGACACCCGCCTAGAAATGCAAATCCTATTTGTCATTTTCGCGCGCAAACGTTATTTGACATTTTCGCGCGCAAACGTTATCTGCCACTTTCGCAAACAATCGTTATTTGACATTTTCGCGCGTAAACTATTTAACACTGTTGCGCGCCTAAGTTATTTAACATTTCCGCGCGCAAACGTTATTTGACATATTCGCGCGCAAACTTTATTGACATATTCGCGCGCAAACTTTATTGACATTTTCGCCCGCAAACGTTGTTTGCCATATTTACGCGCATACGTCATTTGACATTTTCTGAGCACAAACGTTATTTGACATTTTCGCGAGCAGACATTATGTTACATTTTCGCGCGCAAACGTTATTTGACACTTTCGCGCGCAAACTGACATTTTCGCGCGCAAACATTATTTTCCATTTTCGCGCGCAAACGTTATTTGACATCTTCGCGCGCGTTTGGGAACAGATATGTATAAATATAAATGGTGTGTGAAATAAATGAATGAACGGGTAATTCACTATGTGGTTCTAATATATCAGTAAATGTGTGAATCACTGTATGACAAACCCACCAGCTTTGAAAAAACCATAAAGCCAAACCCACCAGCTTTGAAAAACCAGGAAGCCAAACCCACCAATTTTGAAAACCAGGAAGCCAAAACCAAGACGCCAAACCCACCAGCTTTGAAAAACCTCTTCGAGGTCGCGGGCCCGTAATGCATGAAGGCCTCTTTGAAGGAGGGGGGGGGGGGAGGGGGGGGCTTCTTGGTCAAGCTCTACGAAAGCTCGAGGCTTTCCTTCAAGCATGAGCGCAGCTGGTGATGGTGTTGGTGGTGTTGATGATGCTACGAGGCCTTCAAGGTCAATAAAAAGGGAAAGCGATGAATAAACGAGAGAATGAATATAGAAGTGGCTGCCTGCTTTTGCGAGTTAGGAGAAGGTCGGAGGAGAGTATTGGAGCGGATCTTGTTCAGCGGAACGGACGGATGATGAAATTTAAAGGACAGGATCTGGGAATATATGTATTATTTATATTATATTATATATATTATATATATATATATATATTTATATATATATATATATATATTCATAAGCACCTACGCGTGGTTCTCGGAACTAGCAGCGGAACGAAACCCGCCTGAAATAACTCCTTTTTTTTTTTTTTTTTTTTTTTTTTTTTTTTTTTTTTTATTTTTTTTTTTTTTTTTTTTTTTTTTTTTTTTTTTTTTTTTTTACATTGCCCATACTCCTCTAGCAGTACCCATTAGGCCGTGCCGACATGCATGATCACGCCCCATAACGCCCCATTCTTTGTTCAAACGGTGCAATTATAAGGTCGATGCCGCGTGAAATCATACTTTACCCGTTTTTTTCCTAATGAAAAAAAAAATCGTATCATGCAAGAGATTATAAGTATTTCGACGCGCACTCATAAGTTCAAAAGTACGGTTAACAGTTACTATTGAAAAAAAATGTGAAAGTATTTCGGTGTCGTTACGAATTTCTCTGGAATAGATTATGTTGTTTTTTTTTAATTTTTTTTACTTCCTGGTTTAAAAACCCATTTTGCATTCGAAGCTCGAATAAGCGAGCAGGTGACAAGCGATGCTGTTGCCCCCCCCCCCCCCCCCCGCCCCCCCCCCCCCCCCCACCCTCCCCTCCCCACCAAAAGAGAGAGAGAGAGAGAGATCCGCCCTAGTGCTGATGAAGGTGTGATTTTCCAGAGATGTCTTGGCTATCGTTTACAAGCATCGTTTGTCGTCATTGCCTTTTCACCTCCTTTCACCATCATCGTCTTCATCATTATGGGTTGATTTAATCTTTATTGCGTTATTCATTAGTTCCTCTTCCGCATTATGTATTGTGTATTGTGTCAACAGAAGAGAAGTGAGCTCAATAGATTTGTGAAGTTTTTTGCTTTGTATCTTACCGTAAATCTCCGTTATACTGTAATCGGATAATTTGGATATGAAATGTATGGATAACAGATATATATATATATATATATATATATATATATATATATATTATATATATATATATATATGTGTGTGTGTGTGTATATATAGTTAAGTATATCTTAGTTTAACCAGACCACTGAGCTGATTAACAGCTCTCCTAGGGCTGGCCCGAAGGATTAGATATTTTTACGTGGCTAGGAACCAATGGGTCACGTAGGAACGGGACCTACGGCTTATTGTGGGATCCGAAACAAATTCCTCTGGTTCCCACGTAAACGAAAAACATTTTATGCCTTCGTTAGACCTCTCGTTAGAAGCACCTTAATCATGGACCTCCCCCCTCCCCCCCACAAAAAAAAAAAAAAGACAGCGAGGTCCAGGAGAGGGCGAAACAGGCCATTAATCTAAAACCTTGTAAAAGGGAATCTCGCATAATGTATGGGGCGGAATTTGCATATTATGATTAACAACGGTAAGAAATCGCTGATGGATTACACCCTAAATGATTCGTTAAGTTTGTCCAGAAAAAATTTTTTTTGCTGGTAACATTTTTACGATGAGAATAAAAAGACAACTATAGTTTTTCTGCGTTCAGACTTTTCTACAAGTATGCGTGTAATTTATATATATATATATATATATATATATATATATATATATATATATATATATATATATATATATATATATATATATATATATATATATAATGTGTGTGTGCGTGATATGTCTGTGTATACACACAAACACATACATATATACATACACGCACAAGATAAAAGTAAATGGCGCAGTATATATAAATAAGTGGTTTGAGGTGTTTCATGAGAGTTCTTCGTAGGTATATTACAGGAATAAATACATAGTCTTCAAGTACATCAGGTACGAAAGTGAAGCATATTACTCCCTAGGCTGTATATACTAGTACTTATTATATGTACGCTGGCATGGTGGCTAATGTCGTGATGTAACACTCAGATCTGTTTTAGGAAAAGGTAAATACAAAAAAACCTGTTTCATTATTAGTCATTATTAGTCTTGGATTTAACTCCAGTCTGAAATAATACTTACCTTGTTTTTTCGGGGGAAGCTGCTTTCCCATATGAGCTGGAGATTATAGTATTTTTGTGTCTCCCATTACTACCCCGTAGAGGGTCTCATGCGGTGCACTGTAGGCATTATTTAAGGCTCTTTGTAGCTTCCCCTTTGCCCCTAGCTGCAACACCTTTCATTCATTTTACTGTACTTCCGTTCATATTCTTTTTCTTTCATCTTCCCACCTTCTCCTAACTGTTGATTCATAGTGCAACTGCGAGGTTTTCCTCCTTTTACACCTTTAAAGTCTTTTTTACTGTCAACTTCCGTTTTAGTGGTGAATGGCCTCAAAGGTCCCAGCGCTTGGCCTTTGGCATAAGTTTTCTATTTATTCTGCGATTACTCGTCAGAGAAAGTTAGATTATATACTCCATTTTTTGTGCAGGTCAGGACAAGCGACCAAATTATCATATAGCTTTTTTTCGACTCCGTATTAAAAAAAAAATGGTGATCATCGTGAATTGTCGTAAATCTTAGCGAGGAACGTGTATGAAACACGA
>NC_061088.1:83828890-83843890 GCF_015104395.2 Macrobrachium nipponense
GTGAATAGGTTTCATGTACTGAACTATAATAATAATAATAATAATAATAATAAAATAATAATAATAATAATAATAATAATAATAATATTAAGAGAATAGGGAAACAAGCTTGAATAGCAACTAGTAACATTGCTAGCGTTAATAGTTTTGCGAAAATGCAGTTCATCATTAAGATTGATTTTCATTACTTGAATTTTTCGACCTTTTAAAACACAATGATTCTATGAAATGAGCATTTAAGTGAACTAGCTCACCTTCTCTCGTTAATTATGGAGATCCATTTGACAGTTTAACAACAATAACTTTAAATTGAGAAAGTGTCATATAAGGAAACTAATTTGTGAAACGCATGAATATTAAGATTAAAGATTTGGATCTTTTCTAGGTGGTGACCCGCCCAAGGGTTTTGACTCTGTATGTATCCTCCTTTGCGGCGTGTTTAGTACAAGCAACGTTGGGGATGGCAGTAAAAACATAAACAAAAGACTGTAAATATCTTAAAGATAATGACCTTCAAGAAATATTAGTCATAGATAACGACCCCCGAAAATCCTTGGGGGTCACTATCTAGGGAAGATCCAAAACATATTACAAGGGCATCAATTGAATGCATTCGGAATGTGTTCGTTTTAAGTTATGCCCCCCCCCCCCCCCCCCTTTTAGCGAGACGGACAGTTAGTAAAGTAGAAACTCAGGCTTCTGAAAAGTATTGACTGCAGCTGCTTCTTGCCACGTCCCGTAACTTTAAATTTTAGAGAGTGCCCAGAGCTTTGAAGTTTTGATCAGTGTCAGTCACTCGTCAAGTTTGAATGTTAAAATATTGAAGGAATTTCTCTCTCTCTCTCTCTCTCTCTCTCTCTCTCTCTCTCTCTCTCTCTCTCTCTCTCCGGTCAGTGTAATGTGAAAATAGTCGGACGTCACGAGAGAGTCATGTATAGTTGTATCACAGTTATGTCCAATTGTTTTTTTTTTGTATGAACATGAACATGATGTGCAGATTTATTGCTTTCATCATTAACTGTTGGCCTCGGTTGTGTTTTTTCTATTTGCAAGGTTTTTTTTGGCAGTGGTTTCTGAGGCTAGAACTTATTGTTTTACACGCGATAGACACAGAGAATGAGGTTGTAAGCCACACTTCCCTCCCAGTGCTTGGCTATTAGCTGGAAGGCTAAGTCACAGGCTTAGAGAAGACTCGAACCGTCGGTTGTTGGTTCAGAAGTTTGCAAGACTATCCGCTGGCCCCGGGAACTTTATCACGAAGTTTACGATGAGTGTTGCTGTTCAGCAGAGACCTTTCCTCGTATGCATTTTCCCGAGATGTAACCGAGCACCGGTACCTTTTTCCTGAAAAAAAGCAGGATGCCATATCTCAAAAACTAACCAAAGAATTTTCTTGAAAATAATCCCAATATGTTTCTTACACCCAAATTACCTAAGATAATTATTATAACCCAACCCAATCTAATCCAATCTAATCTAACCCAAGCCAACTCAACCCAAATCAAACTAACCTAGCCTAACCTAACCTAATCTAATCTAATCTAACCCAACCCAACCCAACCCAACCTAACCTAGCCTATGAGCATGGCAAAAGAAACCGCGGCTGGACCAGTACTACTAGCATATACATCTCAGGAATTTGCTCCCTAGTACAGGAAGTGACTTGTGACTGGAGAGATGTACAGTACTTGTTTTCCTTCCTGTAATTGCTGAATTAGGGGTTGGAATATGGGTTCAGAGGCAATTTTCTTCAGCTTTCCCAACAATTAATTCTCTTTCCAAATTCAGAGAAGCTGATTTTTTTTTTTTTTTTTTTTTTTTTTTTTTTTTGACTATTGTAACATCCCTTCCTTTTTTGCTTCTCAGAACCCAGTTGATACGGAAACTCAGATTTGTTAGGTAATATTGCAATATAAAATCTTTTCCTTCACATTTTCAGATATTTATTCACTCAGGTTTTTTTGGATTGTCTTATAAGTAACTGTATCGCTTGGAAATGGAATACTCTTTCGAGTAATTTGAGCTTGCTAAGGAGAAGGGATCTCCATGAAAATCTTGCAGTTATTACGTTAAATGTATAAGTAAATATGAAATGCATTTATATTTTCCGTTTGCAGGTTATAGAACAAAATAGTATATTTCTTTTCAATATGAAAATATACTGTACATATTTTCAGTATGAAAATATATTGGTTTCGTTACTACAGAAGAATGAGGGTAAGATAGTTTCTTTCTACGAGGACATTTTGCATCCAGTGAACCTAGCAAACCTAGTAGGCCTAAGGTCTATCCTTTCCCATAAATCACCATTCGGAAGCTCGTGGTACGTTGTTCCTTAAGGTGAGTTTACATTAAGGCTTCACCGCACGCTGCATACGTAAGACTTGTCACAAACTCCTCCCAAATTCTTGTTAGCCCCGCCTACTGGACTGCTCATCAAGAGTCACGCCACACCACTAACTAACGCTAATGAGCAGTCCAGTAGGCAGGGCTAACAAGAATTAAGTCACACCATACCACTAACTAACGCTCATGAGCAGTCCAGTAGGCGGGGCTAACAAGAATTTGGGAGGAGTTGGTGATGAGTCTTGCGTATGCAGCGTGCGGTGAAGCCTAGTGTAAACTCACCCTTATATACTATACAGTTTGTCCCCCACCACGTCCTAGAACTCTAGACTGTGGCCTTCACTATATTCAAATTTGGTTAATCGCTAAGGGAAGTGTCTCGAAAATGGTGTCACGAATAATTAGATTTCTTGGAAAATCATTCGTCTTTTCGTCTTTTTCATTCTTCAGCTCTTTGTGAGCATCCGATGGTCTCATCTTTGCTCCTTCATGGACACGATGCTTTTGTCAGCAAGTGCGAGCCCTTTAGTTTTAAGAAATTAATCTCAAAAGTTACCAAAGGTAGTGCCAGATATATTTCTAACCTTTCGTTCCTTTTACTGTATCTCCTTCCATATTCACTTTCTCCCATCTTGCTTTCCATCCTCTACTGACAATCGATTCATAGTGCAGCTGCTGTTTTCCTCCTGTTACACCTTTCAAACCTTTCATTGTCAATTTCCGTTCCAGCGCTGAATGACCTCATAAGTCCCAGTGCTTAGCCTTTTGCCTAAATTCTTTATTCAATTCAAGAACATAGTTTTGCCTTATTTCTCGATAGTGATACTTAACTTTACTGCTGGCTTTTATAAAGCGTCAAAAGTCCTCCGTGTTCCCGTAGGGTATAATTTTAGTCTCTCTCTCTCTCTCTCTCTCTCTCTCTCTCTCTCTCTCTCTCTCTCTCTCTCTCTCTCTCTCGAGCCTTGAAAGACATTTTTTATTACTTTGAAACCACGTATATATATATACATACAAATATATAAACCATATATATATTAGTATATATATATATATATATATATCAGTCGATGCAAGGTGAAGGACAATCCTTTATTCCCATTATTTGTACTTTATTGTCGCGACGTCTACTGGTTGATAGAACCGCCTTCAATTTTAACTATATATATATATATATACATACATATATACAAATATATATATATATATATATATATATATATATATATATATATATCTCACACACACATAATACCACAATGATAAATGGAAATTCCCATCCTCCGTAATATTGCCAGGGCATAGCATCCGATGCGATCGGGTTTCGGCTTTGGCTTCAACGATTGATTATTCCCGGGAATTCAGGCGTTTATTGCACGTGTGAAGAACACAAGAAAGAGAAACTCTGGGATACAACCATATATATTCTAGACCGAATGAGCTACATATTTTTTTTTTTAGTCCGGCCATGTTTGCCTGTATCAGCAAAAAAATTATTTATTTTTGATTCGATATTTGAATGCTATTTTTTTTTATTTCAATATAGCTGAGGGCTTATGAACGGCTCGTAATGTATATGATGTAACCTTATTCGTTAACCTGGTATGATTTTGCGTCTTGTCGTTGCCATTCATGCATGTTTGTCGGTGGAAATCAAGGTTATTATGATTATGTTCAGACGTGGTACATTCATAAGTTCATCTTCCAACTTGGTGCCCCCTTGATGCACAACAATTTCCTCAGTATTTGTGGTAGGGTAAAGTTCTTTTCCAAGTTCATCTGTTATGAGTGCGGGCAGTGGCTATGATGTCTTTTTCCTTTCGCGGTGTGAGGGAAAAAAAAAATGAATGACATGACACATTACAAGTTCGATTTATACGGCGTGTTCTTATGGGCGTTTGTGGCAGTAAGACTGAATTTCGAACAATATTTTAAAGAATAATTTTTTGGCATAGTCTTTGATGTCATGTACCCATCTCTCTCTCTCTCTCTCTCTCTCTCTCTCTCTCTCTCTCTCTCTCTCTCTCCGCCTTTTATTCTGCAAAAAGCATATACAACAAAGGTCAAATAGTTGAGTTGGAGTGTGGCGTTTAATCCCATATCATATGTGTTTGAAATCAGTAGTAAAAAGAAGAAGAAAGGAAGAATAGTCGGCTCTTAGATTCTGTTTGTTCAGGTGTCACAAGTTGTCACTTTCTGTGGCATCCTGTAATTTAATAGGTAAGAAAGGTCCCTTTTTCACTTTCCTCCTTCTTCAGATAGATTAGGACTTGTTTAGGTAGTTTTTGTTCTATTTATTCATTGTGTTTGGCATTTTATGACTTATGCTTGTAAATTTAGCTTGTAAATTTTTTTCGCAAGTTCAACAAAGCATCTTTATATGCAAGATCGGTGAAGAAATTAGCAACAAAACTGTCATAGATAGACATCGGTTACATTCTTAGAATTCAGCAGCTGTCATGATGGAGTATGTTGGTTCATTTCGATTCAAAGTACAGAACTTGCATCGAATCCATAAGGCACATGTTCAAGTTCTGGCCAGGATAGATCCACACGACATATATAATTCCCTTTGGTTGAAAATGATTCCCGAAGTTAAAAGAATTATATTTCCTATTTCAATTTATTTTTAAAAGTGATGAAATGGAGTTTGCGAATTTAAGAAGAAAGATTTGCAGGCTTTTTCTAATAATTTTACTTAGTCCTTTCTTCTACGAGTCCCACCTCTTTTTTTTCTTTACCGAAAATTGACCGAGAAATAGGTAAATATGGCTTAATTGAAAATGTTATTGGGAAGAATTCGCGGTCATAGACTATGAATTTTGATTTAATCTTCATGATAATAGTGGTATTAGAATGATTTTCACGATAGTCGAGTATGAATTTTCTTCGTCGTTTACCGTACACTTTTTTTTTTAAATAAATTTTTCGCTTACTCGGGGAGTAAGCCTACAAACCACTTTGTTGTTGTTGTTGTTGTTGGTCTTACTGTTGTGTTTCGCATTGAGTTAAAGATACAGGAGTTTTAGGATAGGATGTTTATGATTTATTTATTAGAATGAAAATGTAAAAAAGTAATTAATGGGCATGTTAAACAGTACAGGACAATTATTTCTAATAAAATATAGCGTATTTTTTCTAATTTTCGTTGGTGAAACAACAGTCCATTTGACCGTAGCTTTTAACACGTGGTCCGCGTAAGCTGGAGGTCGTACTACGCCTTGTTTGCTTTGTATTGTGGGATACTTATTTTCTAGTTATAAAAGATATCATAAAAGATACTTTTTGTGTCACTGCTTAGTGCTGTCAGATTTTACAAATCTAAAATAAAATATACGAAAAAGATATATCGTTTTCTTGACGACTTACTGAAATAACTTGTCTTGAGAAACTGCATCAAATGAAAAGTGATGTGGAATGATTTGAGCAAGTTATTTCTAGATATTGAGTTCATGGCTCTCTCTCTCTTCCGCTCTCATGCTTCAACGACGCCAAGTAGATTTGCAGTTCCAGTTCAGCAGATATATTTACAACCAGGAGTATTTTTTTTGTTTTTGTTTCAAATGACTTTTCATGGGAAGGTCTTCCTGAAGATTTGTTTACTTTAAATTTTTTTAGGGATTGATTTTTCCCTGCTTCTGTTTGCTGTTTTTTCTATTCAAAATTAACATGAGGCTTCTTTTATTAATTTTCGTACTTGCTTTTTTGTGTTATATTATCATGGGGCTTCCTTCATTATTTCGAATATTGTTTTAATGTAATGGGCTTCATGTCTTGTTTTGTTTCAATGCCTGTGCATGTTGAATAACTAAACAGTTGTTACCGGTGGGGAAAATAAATATAATACAAACTACTAAAAGTTTTTCGCACCTTGATTAAGATTGATTCCGAAGCGTTGCATGCAGAGCTGACAAAAGAGAGAGAGAGAGAGAGAGAGAGATAGAGAGCCGCGGTGAAAGTGAAAATGAAACCGATCGTGTCAGTTGTACTAAGCTATTTGTGTTTGTGCAGGTGTGCCAGTCTGCACGCTCGAGTGCTCTTGTACACAGAGTGATGGCACGCTCGTGGGCAGAGCTTGAATGATGACTCAAGGTGAAGAGACCAACACCCTCAAGGGGGAAGGGTTAGGGGTGTGGGGGGGGGGGGGGGGGAAGCCACCGAAAGCTTGGACGGAAGTGTTGCACAGCCTGGTTGTTAGTTCAGACGCACAGAGCGCTGGTCTTTCTATATGATCAATCAAGTTGATTGCAAATGTGCGTTGTTTACAATTATATCTAAATAAAGGTATAAGCCACGAAGGAAAGTGAAACACTGGAGTAGCTGCAAGATCTTTCGACTCACGTCCTTTACTCAGCAGATCGGTCTCCTAAGTAAAGGACGTGAGTCGAAAGATCTTGTAGCTACTCCAGTGTTCCACTTTCCTTCGTGGCTTATACCTTTATTTATGTCTTTATCACGCTCCAAACTTTCGTGATTCAGTTATACACAATTATGTCTATTAAAAGGGATTTCTTCCACGACCAGCTGCAGTTCTGTATAAGACACAGCGCGCAATCCTTTGTATTTTATAAATCAAGTTGATTACAAATATTCGCTGTTTTACAGTTTACCTATTAATAAAGTCAATCCTTTCATTTCAGGCTTTCGTCCACGACGACCAGTTCTGTTTAAGGCACAGCGCGCAGGTCTTTATATTTTATTTCTCCTGTTGATTGCATATTTGCGCTATTTGCATTTATACCTATTAGAAATAGACATTCAATTCATTTTAGCTTTCGTCAACGACGACCAGTTCTGTATACAGACAGCCCTTTTGCTATCTTTTCAAGTATAGCCATGAATATTCAAGACTTTTATGCTAAATTAATTGCAATAAATACAGGCGGATTTTAGCCAGAAGAAATAGCTCGATATTCGAGGCAGAACGTATATTATTATTTATTATTATTATTATTATTATTATTATTATTATTATTATTATTACTCAGAAGATGACACCTGTTCATATGGGCCCACCAAAGGGGCCAGTGACTTGAAATTCAAACTTCCTAAGGATATGGTGTTCATTAGGAAGAAGTAGTAAGAGGAGGTGAAGGGAAATACAGAAAGAAGCGATCTCACTTATTATAGGATATAAGGTACTTTGCCATCTTCCATAAGCTTTTCGTTTTTTTTTTTTTAATAGAAAATTCATTCTTGGGGTATCCTGCTTGGCCATCTGACATCGACTGGTGTTTCAGTAGAGAACTTCCTCTATTCTTAAACCCTCCTGAATTATTGCGGGTAACTTGTTCTGCAAAGCTTCTGCTTCTACGTTCACAAACGCCACATTGCTACCTTACTAAAAATCTTTCATTCTATTTACTTTATAACTGGGACAGTTTAAGTATGTGCTGGAAATTTGAGGTGTCAAGTGTCGTCTAAATTTTTCGTACTTAATTTTTCCGTCTATTTCTGTGTTACACAAGTTCAACTTTTTAAAATTTATTGGACCAACTCGTTCATCAAGCACTAAGTCGTACATCAGTTTCATTTTCAAAATTATATTGATTATTATGCATTGCTGTTTGCCTCGTAATTATTCTATCATGTGCACAGATTGCTATACTGTAATCTTGGTAATTCCGTCAAGAAAATTTTAAAAGATGCTATCCTATTCTTAAAAAACCGAATGGGTAACATTTATGAAGATTTTGATCGTGTACATTCACGTCACCAACCTTGTTTGACATCAGAAACCATACACATCAGCAATGATTAGATGGGAAACTTGAGTGCTGTCGAATCGGGGAATAGTAGGCATCCACTGAATGGAGGGAGAGACAGTCATCACTGAAAGCTCCTGACGAAGGCCCCGTAACAGACAGTAATCCACAGGAAAGCCTCAGATATGTCGTCCCAAATCTAAGGTCTATCAGTGTGACACGGGACGGTGGCTGTGGTCCTGAGGAGTATGTCGGAGGAGGGCTGAGGGGCAGCAGGCTGCTAGCAGGATAGAAAGGCGGGGGAGGGGGTTGGGGGGGAGGGAAGACCCTCAGGGGTTGGGCCAAGACAATATGTATGCAAATGCTAACCCTGGAGTCGGGACCCTTCCAAGACGAACCTGAATCCGAACGGTGCTTCTCGAATGAACCACTGACCATTCTAATAGATAAACTAGATCACCTGGGATTCATCAGGAGTGATACGGGAATTGTTTGTTTGTCAAGCGACGGGAACCATCGTTTTACTTTTTTCTCTCTCTCTCTTTAAAGATTGTGCTAGCTAAGAACTCTTTTCTTTTTTTCTCTTGATTTTTCAAGCTCGAAGGTGCTTGTTTAGCTTAAATTTTTGTTCGTGAAGGTAAACGTTCATCCCATAAAATATATTTTGGGGGAAACAACTTGCATTTAAGTGGGTCTTCCTTTTGGTATTTCCAGGAAATTTGTTTGAAGTACTGGGATAACAGATTGAGTCATGCAAATTTATAATATAGTTTTACAAGCGAAATTTCTCTCTCCATTGCAGAAATTAACGGTGATTCCTTATGTCATGCTTCTATTAACCATCCCCCCCAAAAACGGAACTGTTATACACACACACACACATATATATATATATATATATATATATATATATATATATATATATATGGACCCTGTCACGTATATACTAATCAGAACTAATCAGAAGTCCTTGGAAAGTGTAACTATGGCTTATCAAAGGCCTTAGAAAGTGTAACTAGGGCTTATCAATGATCAGAAGTCCTTGGAAAGTGTAACTATGGCTTATCAAAGGCCTTAGAAAGTGTAACTAGGGCTTATCAATGATCAGAAGTCCTTGGAAAGGGTAACTAGGGCTAGTCAATGATCAGAAGTCCTTGGAAAGTTTAACTATGGCTTGTCAATGATCAGAAGTCCTTGGAAAGTGTAACTAGGGCTTGTCAATGATCAGAAATCCTTGGAAAGTGTTACTATGGGTTATCAATGATCAGAGGTTCTTGGAAAGTGTAACTAGGGCTAGTCAATGATCAGAAGTCCTTGGAAAGTTTAACTATGGCTTGTCAATGATCAGAAGTCCTTAGAAAGTGTAATTAGGGCTAGTCAATGATCAGAAATCCTTGGAAAGTGTAACTATGGCTTATCAATGATCAGAGGTTCTTGGAAAGTTTAACTATGGCTTGTTAATGATCAGAAGTCCTTGGAAAGTGTAAGAAGGGCTTGTCAATAATCAGAAGTCCTTGGAAAGTGTTACTATGGGTTATCAATGATCAGAGGTTCTTGGAAAGTGTAACTAGGGCTTATCAGTGATCAGAAGTCCTTGGAAAGTGTAACTAGGGCTTGTCCATGATCAGAAGTCCTTGGAAAGTGTAACTAGGGCTTGTCCATGATCAGAAGTCCTTGGAAAGTGTAACTAGGGCTTGTCAATGATCAGAAATCCTTGGAAAGTGTAACTAGGGCTTGTCAATGATCAGAAGTCCTTGGAAAGTGTAACTAGGGCTTGTCAATGATCAGAAGTCCTTGGAAAGTGTAACTAGGGCTTATCAGTGATCAGAAGTCCTTGGAAAGTGTAACTAGGGCTTGTCAATGATCAGAAGTCCTTGGAAAGTGTAACTAGGGCTTGTCAATGATCAGAAGTCCTTGGAAAGTGTAACTATGGCTTATCAATGATCAGAAGTCCTTTGAAAGTTTAACTAGAGGTTGTCAATGATCAGAAGTCCTTGGAAAATTTAAGTAGGGCTTATCAGTGATCAGAAGTCCTTGGAAAGTGCAACTATTGCATTTATCAAAGCGTGTGGTTATGTCAAACTCCTGGGTGGAAAAGATCTCTGTTTTCACAAATAATTTCTGTGAAGTATCAGACAAAACGTTTCGTTCCAGCCGTCTGACTTCTAAAATTCATTTTTGAAGCTTTACTCTCCAAACGACAAAATCTTTTAGATATTGTTTCATTGTCATGCCATGATTTTTGCTCGTCTCGAAATACAGATCGTACCAGACGAATGTATACTCCTATTTTGATTTCCAAATCTTTTTCGGCCTGTCCATAGTTTGGATTGCATTTGTATTCTTACATTGCATTTTAACCCACGAGAACCTGTAGTGGATATCAGTGTTCCCTGATATATGAAAGACTCAATCTCATTCATCCCTTCTATATCTAGTGTTATTCCAACCCTTTGTGCAAACGTTATCCTCATCATTTGTGTGACTTAGGTATATAACAAGTCCCGTCTCTCTAGAGACGAATTTTATTAAAGCGCGTTTGATAAACCTCCTGTTGACGATAAGACAGAATTGTTTACGTATTTGACAATTCCATGTCTCTTGCGTTACTTCAGTCTAAACCTTCTTCTCCATCTTCACTCACTATTTTTAGTAAAAATTCCATACTAGCAGACGGATAGCAAAGGTAATAAAATTTACCTGTAGCACCTTACTGCTTAGTCTATGTTAAGTAGACGAAGCCCCCTCTGCAATAATTAGTTTTTCATATTGAGCTGGATTACCACATGACGTAAGCTTGCCAATGATAATAATAATAATAATAATAATAATAATAATAATAATAATAAATTTCATTAAATATCCTTTTTACACGTTGTTGTTGTTTATGACGGACCTGTTAATCAGTTCAGTGTTCTGGTTGAACTATTTTAATTATAAGGACACAAATATGAACGACCTGGCTCTCTCTCAGCACTGCCTCCTTGCTCAGAGAAACCCGTGCCATTTAGTGATATGAAATGTTTGTAGGTGAAAATGAGTACAAATTGATGATATGAAAGTGAGGATATTATAATTAGTGGCATCAGCCAAAAATACCAAGGTGGTATCAAAGGCAGAATTGGAAGTGATGGTAAATGTAATTGAGTGTGGGATTCATAACATCTTTATTTTTTGTGACGTTTCGACTGCTACGAGATTCATTCTCAAATAGGAAAAAAATACTAGTTTGCGACACTTGCTGAAAAATCGGATTAAATTTACACTTTGCAAAGTAATAATTATGTTCTTAACAAAATCCTGAAAATCTACTTCAAGTGGCTGGTTAGATTTCAAAGACGCGTTGGTAGTGGTCATAAGTTTGTTCTGTCTGGTGGTGTTTGTTCGACCGTTTTCTTCAGGGGAAACTTGCACTTACAAACACAGCGCCTCAGTGGCGTTATCAGTATGTCTTGGCCTGCCACCTCGGTGGCCGGTAGTTCGATTCTCGGGCATTCCACTGGGGGGTTAGAGATGCATGTTTCTGGTGATAGAAGTTCACTCTCGACGTGGTTTGGAAGTCATGTAAAACAGTTGGTCCCGTTGCTGAATAACCACTGGTTCCAAGCAACGTAAAAGCGCCATACTAACAATCAAACAAACAAACACTTACCAACACGGGGTTTATTTATTGTTATTCAATTTCATATTTTCATTTCTTGATATTGAAACCATTCAGCGCATCACCACGGTAGGACTTCAGATGTCAAAATTGTTCCTAATCTGTTAAAAGAAGTTGTCTTTTATTAATGTTAGGAATTTTTAAAAATTGTGTCGTAAGACTGTGACTGTAATTTGACATGTTTTACATAATCTGTATATGCTTACGTTATTCATGAAGTACATTATACATTTTTAATCTATTCACTATCTATGTCTTTTGCGATTTTTTTCTACTGATGTTTTAGTCGGCATTCACTTTCTTTCCGATAACAGCGAATTTCTTAGCACATGATCGAGAACTATACAGCATGGTAAGAAGTCGGGCTTAATTCTCTCTCTCTTCTCTCTCTCTCTCTCTCTCTCTCTCTCAAGCGACTCATTTCCTGCCATCCAGGAAGTGGGAGACTGAGGGGAGTTTCCCACGCAACAAAACAATTTTTTTTTTCTTCAGTACTTCAGGATATTTGATAATTTTTTTTCTCCTGTGTTTTCTCCACAGAAGGACATGCCGACATCCTATGGAATGGTTTGTTGGTTGTTTTATTTTTTTTTTTTTTAGTTTTCGGTAAAAGAAAACTATTGTGCCGGCTTTGCCTGTCCGTCCGTCCGCACTTTTTCCAAATTGCAGCCATCTAGCCTCAGCAGTTTTTATTTTATTTACAGTTAAAGTTACCCAAAATCGTTCTTCTGGCAACTATGTAGGATAGGCCACCACCGGCCCGTGGCTAAAATTTCACGGGCCGCGGCTCATACAGTTTTATACCGAGACCTCAGTAAGGTAGATCTCTTTTCGGTGGCCTTGATGATACGCTTTAGCGGCTGTACAGAAAACTCGATTATGCCGGAGAATCTTCGGCGCATTTTTTACTTGTTTCTATAACTGCTCGACTTGAAAACCGAAGAGATAATGTTTATTTAGTCGTCCTGTAAGTGTACTACACACACACCCATACACACCATATTTATATTATTATTTATATATATATATATATATATATATATATATATATGTATATATATATGATATATTTATATGTATGTCTACATATACAATGCTGTATATATATTTTAATAATATTAGATTATATATAACACCTATTTATATAGATATTATATATATATATATTACATATATATATATATATATATATATATTTATTTATTACATTATATCTTTAGATTCGTAGACACACACACACACTTAATCACACCACTTAATTATATTATTATATAATCATATATATAATAATATATATATATATATAATTTTATTTATTCGTTATACAGACAGACACACACTACATTTTATATATAGATTATATAATATATCATATATATAGATAATATATATATATATTATGTATGTATAAACATTATATCTTGCGCAGATTGTAACGTGGGCATGTGTATACAACTCCTGTATTGTAATTACTTGGAGTCTTTGAACTCCCCCGGGCATAGGAAAGGTCAAACAGAATACGGAGAAGAAAAAAAAAAAGAAGAAGCAGAAAAGCCGAATCGCACGGTTCAGAAAATAGACGCGTAATTGAAATCAGACTTAGTCTTAATAAGGTCGGAGTGGCTGGCTTTCTATCTTTCCCCTCCCGCGTGGATTTGAGCATCGCGATATGCCGCTCCTGGGGGACCACTGTTCCTGACAGCTGAATGGACTGATAACACAAAGGGGGCTCCCTCTCCCCTCCCTCCCTCCTTCCCTCCCCCCACCCCTCGACCACCCCCATAAAGGGGAGAAGCATCTTCTTTCCAGGTGCGATAGGCTGCCTCAGAGCACTTTATCTCTCGGTATTTCAACAGGTATACTATACTATATGCAGAAGCGTCCATTGCCGTAAGAGGTCTTTGGGAAGGATTTGACGATCGAATAATTTTTTTTTTATCTATAAGCAAAATTATCCATGGTGTAGCAATGTCGATACTTGCTTCATAATTGTTTTATTTTTCTTTGAATAGATCTGCAAGCAGTTTCAGCGTTCACCGCGAGGTGGCCATAGCTTTGAGGGAGGGAAACTTCGAGCGAGAGGACGCAACTTTTTGAAACTGCGCGAAGCGTCGGTGAAAACGGCCAGCCAGAGGGAGGGGAAATCTTTCACCTGTTGTCTGAAGCCAGTGGCTGGAAAATCGCAGATAACACTTACAAAAAGGGTCGAATCCACTTCCTTTCCGATGGGAAAGAGGGAGATTGGGATGGAATGGGAAGAAGAGTAAGGAGGAAATGAGTGCGGCGGCAGAACTGCAGTGTGGAGAGAGAGATTGTTGTTGTTAATTACCGATGTGTGAAGTAGGAATCTGTCTATCTGTTTGAGCTGATAAGAAAGGGGAGGAGCAGTCCATAAATGCGCGGTATTTATTGAATGAAATAATTAGATATGTGTATTAACTTGCTCAAGAGATGTTGACACACACACACTAGCAAAAAAAAAAAAAAAAAAAAATAAAAAAAATAAAAAACGTATTTAACCAAAAGTAAACTAAAGCCATACGATCACTTTGATACTGATAAATAGCTCAGTCAGAGAGAGAGAGAGAGAGAGAGAGAGAGAGAGAGAGAGAGAGAGAGAGAGAGAGAGAGAGAGAGAAATTATTTAACCATAAGTAAAGTAAAGCGATACGATCACTGATAAATAGCTCAGTCATAGAGAAAGAAAGAAGAGAGGAATCGAAGAAAGGAAGGGAGGAGAAATATATAAAGAGCGAGAGAGAGAGAGAGAGAGAGAGAAAAAAAAAACATCTCATCTGAGAGGAGGCGGAGAAATGTGATCTGGGACCAGAAAGGGGTTTATTGTAATGGCGAATAGAACAATAGAAGTAATGCGGGCTGAGGAGACAAAAAAAAAAAGAAAAAAGAAAAAAAAAATTAAAAGATCTTGCTGTGGAAAGGAGAGGCCAATATACGTTAGAAGGAATGAGGGATGAATTCAATTTGCTGTAAGCTTTTGTTGATGAGGTGTGCGATATACCAAGAAATCGAGTAGGATAATAGTTGTATAGCTTGCATCTTTTCTTGCGTTTAACAGATAATTAATCAGTACACTTAACAGCCGAGGTCTAGTCATTCGTTTTAATGAGAATTTAGTTTTAAAGTAGCAGAGCTGTTGGAAGTATTCAGATGCAGTATAGTATTGGGTTGTGCGATGCAAATTAGTTTCCTGTTAAAGACAACCATTGAGATGGTTATTTTTCTGTCCGCCCTCCGGTCTTGAAAACTCCTGAGGCTAGGCGGTTGCAAATT